>NW_024582753.1:403465-436617 GCF_018398535.1 Haplochromis burtoni
CACACACACACACACACACACACACACACACACACACACACACACACACACACACACACGATTATCATCAATTTATCATTATCTGCTTCTCAAGTAAAGTTTTGCGTTAGTTATTACCCTTTGTTAAAGAAAAAAAGTATCAAACAAAGAATTTACAAGTACTTTAGGAACTAGTGACTCCTCTGGCATCATTAATATGTTATTAACAGTAGAATCCTGAGTTGCCTTATAAGTAGCTGCTATTTGCACCACCTTAAAAACTGTGATATCCATCAGTAAGCACTGTAAACTGCAGTGGAACTACAGGTTAACAGCACTGCTCGTCATAGGAATTTGAAAACAAACTTTTCTTTTTAACTGATAAAGCTGCGGTGGGATTTGGTGAGTGTAGTCATGTATGAAGCTTCTCCTCTATAAACTGAAAGGTAGCTGTGGTGTGTGTAGACTCACAGAGAGCTTTGATGTAAAGCTGTAAATATTAATTATAGTTTTTACGTTTGCTCTTGCTATTTTAGTTATAATAAAGCTGGCACCCTCCGAGTGGTCCGTTGAACACAAACGGGTTGTCTAAGCGGAGCAGCCCAGCGTTGTGTTATTTTAACAGACAAAGTCAAAGAGGAAGCGAATACATTTGCCACCTCGGGGGCACACATGGTACCTCTGTCGATCCTGTAAAGCAGTATTTAATCAGTGCCTGCATAAGGATGCAGCCTTCAGTAGGGGGAAAGCCGTCAGCCATACAGAGAAAAGGCTTCAATTACTCAGCTACCGCATTTGACAAAGGCCAGACCCTGTAATTCACGGCGCATAGGTGTGTATATGTTTGAGTAACAAACGCTGATTCATTTACTGTACAAATACTGGGATATAATAACAGTGAACATCTAATCGCAGATAAGTTGGCTAAGTTTTTAATGGATGAATATATAGATTGATGGACTCAAAGTTACCAAAGAGATCAGTATTTTTTTTTCTTTTTAATTAGCACCTGTGAGCTGTTTCCCATTAACACTGTGCACATTAAAAATCCCTCTGCTTTTTCTAATTAAGTAAAGTGGAAACAGATTAGATGGCTTCTTTGAACAAAGGTCAGTGATTGCACTTTGTCTCGCCCCACTGTTTGTTTGTTTGGCCGGCACCAAGAGAGAGTCTGCCACTTCTTCGCAGAATGTCACTTCACAATCACTGTTTGTTTTAGGGAACAGCCTTTTCTTACCCTTTCTGTTCATCTCCTCGCAGTGTTTTTTTGTGTCTTCTTCAAAATGTGATCAATAGATAAAGACGTGCCTCTCGCTCCTTTTTTTTCCCCCCTTGGTTTCATAGAGGCGAACGTATATTCTGCTCTACAGGTGGGAAAGAACGGCTGATGCGATATAGATTTTTTTGCTGATATGATTATGAAGCACGTGGAATGTCAGATTAAAGCCAAACTGATGAAAGATAGGCATCAATCGGGGACATCTCCGGAGAGGCTGCGAGGCATGACGTGCTTGTCAAGAAGGAGGAATATAGTGACTCATCCCTCCCTAATCTCCCCTTTCCTGGACAATTGATCTGCCTTTCATATCCATTAGCGTGGCTTTCATAGGCGCTGTAATGAATGGCCAGACAACAGACATACTTCAAGATCAAACTCGTCTCTTAGACGGAGAGGAAAAAAATAGCTGAAAAAACCCACAGATAGCAGCTGTGATTCACACAGGTATCTCAAACTTCTCCAAGTAGGACCTTCATCTTAGTGTTACTAAGAATAATGGTGTAACTTACAACTGTGGTGTTATTCAGTTGTTAGTACTTAGAGCTGTGTTTCCCATTCATAATGTACTTTTTCTGGTAAAAGATGGAAAGAAGAAACAAAGTAGTAGTGTTGTACTGGTATAAAGTTATTCCATCTGTTATTTTAGGGATTTTTCTAATAAACTAGTGGTTAATGTCACATCAATAACTAGTACTTTTTAGGCTGGCAGCTAACAGCGGATGTCACTTTAATTTGCAAATGTTTAAAATGCACTGCAGTCAATGTCTGAATTCACTGCGATTATGATGACGCAATAAAAATGATTTAGGCTTTAAGCAATCTCTTGTAAACTATGAGCAGCTACTCACAACCACCCAGTGAGCACAGCCCCAATCAGACCACTGAAAAAGTGATTAGGTGGACATTTTCTCTCGCAATAAGCGGTCAGCACGCATTCCAGACGTTTTGATTCATCTCGGTGTGATTTTTTTAGGTGGTGCTATGATTACCACCATCACATTCTTTCAGTCTCAATGTCCTTAACAACACTTCTGCGAAAAGTAAAAATAAATAAATAAATAAAAGGGAAAAAAAATCCGAGTTACGCATGAGAGGAAGCTGACAATGGGAGTCAGACAGGAAGGAGAGAATGACAGAATTTAATAAAGTTCAACAAGGCAGAAAGGATTGCAGAAGCTTTCTTTTTTCCCCCCACCTCCTTCTTTACAACTTCTGGCTACTTAAACACTTTTACACCCTGTTCTTTTATCTGTGTCTGCATTCGCTGACAGAGGAATAGCCGGACACAGAGGGAGACGCTCATTCCATTTTTATTTGAATGTTGACCGAGGATGGCCACCATCTGTGCAAACTGTCTGACTCTATGACTCTCCTGCATTTCCAGCCATAAATATCAGACGGGGCTTCGCTCCTCAGATAATCCGCACATGGCAATTTGTCCTCCCCGCTCTGATTTGCCACTATTTAGGCTTCGATCACTATTCTCTTAAGTTGACACAAACAGAAGCACTATATCATTTTCAGCAAACAGCAATTTCTGTCTAACATCATCTCACACCCTTTTGTCAAATTTACTGTGGCATCTGGTGCCTTTGTTTTTCTTATTCCTCATCATAAAGAAACCTCTTCAGTCTTCCCAGAAACCCAGCCTACACTTATGTCTTGCTGGGTGCGTTTTTTTTTTCTTTTCCCCCCAGTCACCGAGAAGCCTTCCACTAAGCTCAAACACACAAGGGGGAGTGGTGAAAATGGGGTAGATGACATTGTTTTCAGTGATATGGATGCACGGCTTAAAGACAAAAGTGTTGGTTGAATGTTGTCATGTCAATAAGCCATCAGTCGCGCCGCTAACAATAAGTTAATGATTCCCCAGCAGTAATACATTTATGAATAGAGAAGTGTCTTCTTCAGCCCAGCGGGTGTGCCCATTAAAACAGAGCATGAACAAAATAATTGTGATTTGCAGATAAAATCCACTTTAGAATGGGATTCCGACTGAGGAATTGTTGAAAGAGCTGTAATTTTCCACTAAAACGTGACACACACTCACAGGAGCCCTGCTAATCAACTGTGTGTGTTTGTGTGTGTACATGTATGTGTGTGCCTGTTTTGAAGTTTGCATCTTTGCACTATATTCAAATTAAATGACAAATGCATTTAGTGGGAAAAGGTTTCCTTATTTTTTCCCAATCTAAATGTTTTTTTGCTTTGCTGTAACTCGTTTGATTTAGCTCATAGGTAGTAAAATATGTTTCCCTGCTGTAAGTACTGGTGGAAAAAAAAGAAAAAGAATCTATTCTCAAAGTGTGAAATCCATGTAAATGGAAACACATTAGACTAAGAGTACTCTTAAATAACAAAGGAATAGAAAGTTATAAAGCAATGATACTTTTTGAATAACGAATTAAAATAATCTTGATCTATACAATTTCCTTTCACTTCAAAAGCAATTTGGAGATGGACTTTTTGAATTAATTGTGGTTTGCAAAATGAATCTAAGATCACAATTTAAGCACTGGGAAAAATGCAATTTATAAACCTGCTGTATGGAGATATGTTGAGGTTTTATCCCTTTTGCTCTCTGAAAACAAACATCTCTCTTTCTCTTTTTAGGGTTTAAAATTGCCGTTCTTTAACTGAATTGATTGCGAGTCATGTAAAATGTGTGGCAATTATTTTTACATTAATGAAAATTAGAAATGAAGAAAAACAAAAGATTCATGCACATTTATTTTGCGTTTAAGAAATCTGAAAATGTTTCAAAAAGTGTTCCAATTCTTTTGGCTCTGGTGGAAAAAGTGAAATGTAAAATTTGACATTTAATAAAATAAAACAATAGATAGTAAATATTCCCGGGCGTGCTCAAGATTACAATTCACTCACGAGATTAAAGCTTGCAGCTGATGAAAATATCAGAGGTGTGTGTGTGTGTGTGTGTGTTTATGGAGACTGTATGTTTCTGTTAAATATTCTGTTTCTGCCCCGTGCCCTCTTCTTCAGCAGCGCTTTAACGCCACCTGACTGGAGAATTACTTCCTCTATTTCCCATTTATTTCACGTTTTAATACTCGGATAAAAGTGGTAAAAACATGAGAAATAAACACCAGTTTGTTTGTTAATTAACAACAAATTCACAACTAAGGAACAGTTTTTGTCATAAAACTTAAAAAAATGCTAATAAATACTGTGTAGTGTATCTATAATCATTATTTTGAAGGTGAATACAACGTTGCAACTGATTTTTAAAGCACACAATAAGCAGGTTGGGTTGTGTGACAGTTGTGTGACTAACAGGAGTGTGAACTTGGAGCACGCAGGTTGTCTTGTGTTTAACAGTCACTGCTTAGTTTTGTCTTCATTTTTTTCAAAGTATTTGGTTATGATTGGCCAGCAAACCTGCTTATTTAGATTTAAGCAAATGAGGTTTGGATTTAGATGCAGTGAGTTCGGAGTGAGATTGCTCTTATGATCGCAGCGCTTCAATGGGAGTCACATGGCTACAGCCAAAGGGCTTGTGGGGTACCTCTGAGACCCCAGCAGCTTTTACTAAACAGCGGTGCTTAAAGCCCTCAGTTTTAGGATGAATAATAATACTTAGCAAGTATATATATGTGTGTGTGTGTGTGTGTGTGTGTGTGTGTGTGTGTGTGTGTGTGTGTGTGTGTGTGTGTGTGGTAATTGAAATGTGCTGCAGCATTTTCCAAAATTTTGGCTAAACCCTGACCTGTGTCACTCTGATGTAAGCGACTGACTGTTTTTGACTGGTTTAATATTTGCTTAGTGTAGTGTTAGATATTTTGGTGGCAGCCCCCCTTTTTTCCGCCCTGCTTTTCTCTTTGATTTTTTGAGTTTGTGTAATGACACACTCAAAAAAGTGAGAAAGGTTGACTGAGAAATGTGACTGCTGTTGGTGTTGTTGGCTTTGTAGCAGACTCAAAGAATTGCCCTCAGCTTTAGCTCAGGGTTCACTGTGCAAAGTCACAAACTGAGCGATCGGAAGGTAAGTCCACAGGCCGGCTTGTTAGCTAATAATTAATGTACAGTAGCATTAATTATAGCATGCTGTTAACAAATACCTGTGATTATCAATAAACTAATAAACTGAACTTCACATCTTGAAGTGTCACTGAAAATGATGTGTTTACGTGAACTTTTTTGCTCATAAACATACTTAGTTGAGTCTTGAAAATGAGAAGCTAGCTGTCCTTTGGTGCCCTGGTCAAGTAATAAAACGTCTAGACACCAACTAACATGAATTTCCCTTAAGAATTAGTGTCATCGGTGTGAGAGACCTGCCCTGCACTCTGGGGTGCAGTTTGAAATACTGTCTTTAAATCAATGCTCACCTCTCCACTCTCCCTTTAATTGAACTTTGTTGCCTCTTGTTAAGGTCTTTAGTCTAAGAAAACAGTCCTTAACTGTAATGAAAGCAAATCAAACTTTCTTCAAACAAGTGTTTGGCTACATGTTGCTATGTTGCTACAAGAAAAACAAAGAAAGAAATACGGCTCGTCTATAGCTTCTCCACCAAAATTCACTAAGCAAGGAAACTTAGAAGATTAAACAGTTAAGTAGGTAAAGCGGAAACTAAACAGCGTTTACATCCACTGGTGACTAGGGGACATTAAAGAAGGGGAAAAAAGGCAGTAGCTACGAAGAGCAAAGGCGTGTGCGAGGTGGTTTAGATAATGGCACTTTTCCTTTTTATTTTATACTGTCAACAACTGGCACTTTGGAGGGAAGTCCACGCAAACCGTCTCCATGTATCATGCTGCTCATGTTTCCAGAGCAGTGTTATTGACACAGTAAATTAGAGGAGGCACACATCAGGTAGCTGACAGATCCGAGGCATCAACAGCAAACTTATAATCGCAGCTCTATCACAGTGGGTGAGTTTCTCTCCCTTTCTCCTCTTCTTTAATGTTCACACTTCGCATTTGCCCGTGCCTCTATAAGTCCATTCAGCATTTTATTTTATGGACATCTAAAAAAGAATGCTCTGCTTTATTGCGAGCATATAAAAGCTCCTCTTACCTGAAAGCATGTTTTTTCTCCTATTTATTATTTTGTGCAGTTTGTACACAAGACAACAATGTAACTCTTCTTAATCTTTTTAAAATTAAATGTGTGTATTTATGCTTTTTATAGCGTGAAAATCAATTATAAGGTATTTTACACAATTGTTGTTCCTTTATAGTTACCAGAAAAATGACTGATCATGTTCGGGAATTTCCTTCAGCTGTTTTTTTAACACAAGCTTGTATGTATTTATTATTGAGTCCTGTGGTTGGAAAACAAACAAACAAAAAAAACAAAAACTGTCCTTTATGACTAGTTGACTTTCCCGGGTCTTACAATAGCATTTTCCTACAGTGAAAAGCCTCTTTAGTCTTTCCACTTCTATAAATTCCCCTGAAAACCTCAGCTTGGGAACGCCACGTGAAGACATCTGTTTCGGTCGTGTCTGTTTCCGTATGTGATTATTAAGTGAAATTACTGCTGTTTAATCCAATATCTCTGTACTTCACTTATGATTTATGTGTCGTGACTGTAGCATGACACGAGGGCCTTTCATCTCACATATTCTATATAACATTTTCAAAAGCATCTGAGGGAAGAGAGACAAGTAAAGTGGAATCACTGTAAGCATGTTTGCTGTTTATTGTGTTAGCATGTTATGTAACAACATTTAGCAGAAGCAGAATATTCTGTGAGGTTTTTTTTTCCAGCTTCAAAAATCTAGTATGTAAAGTGTTTGGCGATGAGGAGATACCAGTGAGAGACTTGGGGGGAAAAAACACAACTTTTACTCTCTAAACGGCGTGGCATACTGCCCTGGTTACCATGGCTATGAGAAGGGTTTGAGAGCACATTAATCATGAGGATGTAGGTTTGGTTTTCTTATTCATAATAGAAGCACAGAAACTCCAGCCGTTCTTTCTGAAGCTAATTTATGATGTTTAAGACATTGGTTTGTAGATCATGTGGGATAACTCTGAGAAGTAGGAGAAGAAGGAGAGATTCCAGCAATTAGTCTGTAGCAACAGACTTTTTTGTAAGAAAAAAAGTGTTAAGATAAAGACATTTCTAAATGTTTTCCTATCAAGTTAACTTCTGACCAATTTTTTTCATATTTAAAAGTTGTGTTGAGTTATTAGCGGATGTCAATGTGTTCCTGTGCTGGAGGTTTTATAGCTTAATGAAGATTAAACGTCTTGAAAAAGTTTGGCATGAGAAGACGTGTTCATTTGCCACAAAGGCACATTTGGCACTCAACCAGCCAGTTCTTAATTGCTCAATCTGGAAATAGTAGATGATGCCTCATGTCATTGCACCTATACATGTCTTGATTAAATGGAGCTCTTTGTGCCCACGCATTTTACCTAGGACGGAGAGGGAGCTGATAAAAATTAGATAATGCATAAAGAAGTATCGCTCACGCTGTTGTGCCACTTTTCTGAGCTGCTATTTTTTCCCTCTTTGTCTTTGGTCAGAGACAGCAGATTGATGACGGCGTGACAGAGTGACATTGCATTCTGGGAACTCAGGACTATGGCCATAAATCCATGGCGATTCAGCTTTACAATGGCCCACTGTCTAGCCATCAGAGGGGTAGGAGGTTGTTACTGCAACACCCTAGTGAGCTGCTAGGGGACGACTATTGTGCTTCCTCGAGGAGGAAAAAAGGGGTAAAATGAAGACACCAGGGGGAAATAGGCAGGATGGTAATGAATTATGAAAAACTAATAGAATTGAAAAAAGAGGAAGGGGAGACAGAAAAACCTCTATGGTGAGTGGAAATTTCCCACACTCTTTAGACACTGTGATTCTTTTCAAGTAGATCTTTCAAATCTGAACCTCTGCTGTATTAGAAAGCAAATAAAACACATGGACAAATAAACACTCCGAGTTCTTTATTGACCTTGGACAACCAGCTGTGTTGTGAGTGCAGCTCAACTTGGCTCTCTACACCCTCCCTCAATTGTGTGTGTGTGCGAGCAGAACACAACTCTTGAGTATGAGTGCGTGTTTTGTTCAAACTGCATAAATGTGGTACCGTGTTCATTGAACAGCTGCCATTTTACAGTTTGTTTGGTTTTAAAAAAGTTGGAATCCTACTAATTATACCTATTAAAAAATATTTCATGCATGCTATAGTTGCAGTAACACATTCTATTAATTGGCCTTGTAATATTGAGGACTTCACACAATTATATTTACACCCAGTGGAGAGGATATGATTTAAATACTAAAGTTTACCTGTGGCAATCCTACGTAACAGTATTTTAAGGCTACAACCCATAAACAGCGTCCCAGCAAGAGTGACAAAAGACTGAAGCAGATCCAATAAAAGCTGGAAGGGAGTGTGTTGCATTATCCAAAGTAGGTGGGACACATCTGTGACTACAGCCAGAAAACATCTGAACTGCGTCTGTATCTGTCTGCTGCTGTGATCCGGGTTAACCCCCTCCCTCAAATAACACAACTGAAAGTAACGCACTGTAAAGCAGTGAATTCCAAGCAAGCTGATAGCTAACCAACATCTTTTTTTCTCTTCCTGAATAAATGGGCACAATCACTGAGTGGAAAATATTTCACTCCTCTATTTGATCACCACAAAGACTCTTGGTGATTTTGGCTCAGTAATGGGAGCCATACCTCAGCTACTAGCATTCCTGGAGCGCTTTCCTTCTTCTTCAGCGGCTTTACTGTATGTCCTTCCTCCTTCTGCGTGATCGGGCCTGCACCACTTGTCATCTCCCTGGTGGCAGCTTAGATTCTCCAATTTTTAGGTTAATTAATCAAAAATGATTTCTTTTCTCATTAGCCATGCAGTTGGTTTGCAATCTGCAAAATCGATGTTTTACAGATGTTTCCCTGGGTTTTGTTTTTCGAGACGGTGCTGATTTTTATTGGGTATAGATTTAAGAGGGTGCTGAGGGATTGTGAGTTAACTGAGCTGCACAAAATCACACACACACACGCAGCCACAGACTCACTAAATGCATATTATAAACAGTCACAAGCCCAAACAAACACCTGCATGAATACAGGACAAAAAAAACAATCGCATTCAAACTCAGCTCGGCTCGCGCTTACTTCCTTTTAGTTCCCCCAAATCTTAAGAAAATACAGTGTTGAATGTAATCTGCTCATCTAACTGATAGAAAAACAGCAGCTCTGTCTTTCTCCATTTTGGTTCGCCTGTATTGAGTCGATTGTTGCCAAACCCAGGGGGTTGAGCCACACACACTCTCTCGCTGGGAAGCACTCTTTAATCACGTAACAGCTTCTGGTTCTAGTTCCTGTTGGTTGTAAACAAATGTAATGTTGCATTTCCTGCAGTCTAGACATAACAACAAACCTGGCAAAACCAGAGAGAGGACTGATGGCGGTTGCTAAGGAGTGGCTGGCACAAGTCGCCAATCCAGGGTCTGTGGTCTGATGGAAGGAACACAGAGGTGGAGACAGCTGAGGTGGTGGGCATCGTCTTCGGTGTTATTTTGAGCTGTGCATCTCTGAGGAACGTCACAAGTCTTGGGTGAAAGCTTGTTCAGCGTGCTATTTGGTTTAACATGATTTTTTCCAGGTTAAAGATGTGTACAGTACTGTACTTTGTAAACATTTACCCTTTTTTTTTTTCACCATGTTTCCACTTATATATTTCTGCGTATAGTAGTTATAGAAACTTTCTGAGCCTTCTGTGTGCCCATTGTGCCATCTGCTATGCAGTTGTTCTGCCGTGCCTGTGTGTGTGTGTTTGTGCCTACATTTGTACTTGTGTACACCAGTCCCCACCCACCGTTCCACTCAACTACACAGGAAAAAGAAGATGAAGCAGAGGAGCAAAGGAGCCCAAAGAGAAATTATTATTGATTTAATCACATAATCAGCCGCAAACACTTCAGGCCAAGATAGCAAATCCATAATAGCCTCCCCACATAACCACCTTTACAAATTTACCATCAAAGCCCTCCACGCACACACCGCAAACACAGGAACCAGGGGTCACCTTCAGTCGCTGGCAAAATATTGACTTTCCTAATGCTTCTATATGTTTTTGAGTTAAGCGTTATCAATCACCGATAAGGGCTTGATGTCTCTGAAACATAACTCTTGGTTGAGGGATTACAGCATCGCTTCTCTTGTCATAATCTAAGCATATCTTTTCAGACAAAAGGCGAGGACGGTAAAATCAATTTCGTCAGAAGCAGACATTTCCCACTGTGCCTGGTCCGGCCTGTCTTTAGATAAAGTACAACTCTGCGGTAACCTTTGAGACATCATGAGTTGTTTTTGTAAAAGCTTTGCTGTTAGCGCCTCAAGGAAAAAGAGTTTTAATTAACACTGGGGGAAAAAAACACGTATTTTCTTTTATTTCTAATCTGATTTCCCGGTTTTACTGAAATTATCTTAAAACTCTAATGATGCATATCCTTTAAAGTACTGTAATAAATTATAAATTAGTTTTGTTGAATCAATGAATTTCACTCCTAAAGTCAAAAACAAAAGCACAAATACAAAAGCTGTTGTGTCTGTTTTGTTTCTATTAATTGTGCATAAGGCAAAAAAAAAAGTTCTTCTAAAAAAAGTTTTGTTTGAGTCAATAAAGACCCAACAAATGATAATTTGACGTCAATAGGCTGAGCTCTGTCTTCATGAAATAAACATAAAAACACTTCCAAATTCTCTCCCTGTTTTCAGTTTGTTGCCAAAAAGTAATTTAAAGTACCCAATGAGAGTGGGTTTTGTTACCTTGAGAGCAGCTGCAAGGCTGCTGTGAGGAGCTCGGGAAATCTCTCCCAGTCTTTCGACAGTCTGTGATGATGGCGATATTTGTTTTCCAGAGTATGTTTTTCAGAGCATGTACAATAGACGGACAGCCTTGCATTGATATGGTCCAGGTCCAGGGCAGTTTATGAAACTACCTCTGAAGGTTTTGGTGCTTGATATTTCAATGAAATCTCACTGTCATTTGAAATCATGCTGCCTGCTTTAGGACACAATCGAGGTACAGTAGTCAAAAAGTAGATGTAAGATACAGTAGACAAGTATTTGCTCGGATTATCGACAGTTCTACATTTATAATAACTGCGGTCTGCCTTTTTATTATTAGTATTAGTATTATTATAGTAACCAAACAGCTGGATTTTAACTAAAAGCAGGAAGAAAAAGTTTAACTCCAACTGCTAATACTTTACTTCTGTATGACTTAGAAAGCTATTACAGTCTATACAATAGTTTAGACTGTTTGAAATCTATGGTTAATTTCACCCATAGCAGCTGCTCACTGTTCAGCAATCTAACTGTTTAATAATAAGACCCAAACGCTAAATTTTCCACAATTACACATATGAAGGGAGTGGAGAAAAATAATCTAAACCGCAATCTTAACGTGTATTATGTATATATGTGTTACTTCAGATGGAAATGAACATTTAAAACCCTGAAATATCTGCCCCACTCTGTTGTTCGGTACACTAAGGCACACAATTTGTCTGATTTTGTGTGGAAAGCTAACAATGAATCTGATTCAGATTTCAACACTCCATCAACATCCATCTCTCCAGTGATCTATCCATTCAGTCGCCTATCCCTGTCCATCTAGCCCAGGGCTATGGAAGCCTAATTGTTTACCAAAGGGTTGCGGCTCATTTGCTCCTGGAGATTGGGCCTAATTAACACTAACTTATCTGAACACCGAGGAGCGCTGTCCACTCCACTTTAATCTAATCTGTACTCTTTCAAAAAATAATGAGATCATTTACACCTCATTAACGAGCAATGTAATGTCTGGGCATTAATCATAATGATTGCTTATCATTTCACTTTGCAATATTATCTCCTCTAATGAAACTGTTCACACAACTGCCAAGAGGGCCTTAATTGGTCGTGTGAAATCACAGAGCACCCAGCAGCTTGCCGCACCGTGTGTGAAGTTCTAATTTGCATGGGTGGGTGGGGTGTGGGGATTTGAGGGGTGGGCACGAGGGGATGGCATCACTTAAGAACACACAGAGAAATGCACACACAGGCACGGACGTGATGGAGTAAATGGAAACGTGGTGGGATCGTTTAATAAAGTGTTATTATTGCGTGGTGCTGTATGCAGACAACAATGCAAGGAAATTTGCAAACAGTCCGATGAGGTCAAATAAAAACCTTAAACTTGATATTGTTTAGACTTTTTCCTATTTTTTAATGTTAGGTCTCAAAACTAAATATATGCTTCTGATGTTTGCTGTTCCTCTCTCTGGCATAAGATCCATGCCAGTGGTGGGTGTGATTATCCAGGCGACATGGCATCCTGACTGATCCCAGCTTTGTGCCACCACCATGAAGCCCAAACAAGAAAAACACCCATCCAATATCCCCGTTTTTGCATTGTAGCCTCTTACTGTATATCCACCCAGCTGGCCATCCCCGGCAGCCCGGCCTCCTGGAGGATATTTTAATACCAGTTAGAATATATCATCCCCTCCAGTGTGTGTGCGGACCACCTAAAGAGGCCACGCTTGACTGGAAGGAGGAGAGCACTGAGGCTCCTCGGTGCCCCGGCTCCCTAGGCTTAGGAGGGCTTAGGTGCGGATGTCATTAACTCTTTCTCCCTGGTCAGAATGGCTAGCTGCTAATTGTGGCCCCTGGTCTGTGAGCTGAGCTTGTGTAGCTAAGGAGAAAAGGCTTGCCGTAAATTGAAATCTGAGCAGCGTGTCTGAGAATTGGGGTGACTTCCATCCCGTGCAGTTTTAAGACACAGTCATAATTCCTTCTGGGCTAATTTTATCATCCATAGAAACATTATTTTTTCTGTTCACTGCACCAAAATCTGTCAACCTTTTCATATTTTATTACACCGGATCACAATTCCAAGTAGCCAGTGACCACAGTCATTGAGTTCAAGTCTGCCAGTCTTACTAAAAAGCCTAGACTTGAGTCAGGTTGGACATTTCTTATGTTAGATTTGGTAACTAAAACTTTTTTCTTACTTTAAAAAGCAGTTTTACTTTTTTTTAAAAAAAAAAACAGTAGGCATTTTTATTTTAATGTTGTTGGAACTGGTACTTGTTGATACATGCAGCATTCATGGTTTGCACTATCATGACAGGCTGACTCTCCTCAGTAAATCCAGCCACAATTTCTGATTGTTAGGATAGAACTGTGCACGCTGTGTGTCTGCTGTTCACTGAGCTTTACAGAAACTAGCTTAAATGACAACTTTACCACAAGCAAATTAACACAACAAAACACCTTTAAGCACAATTCACTGGGCTACACACTGAACTTAGAAGATAGTATCAAAGTATCGATCCTATTGTGATAGTATTTTGATAGTTTTAGCATTTGTATCGGGACTATCAATATCTGGATCAATCCACCCACCTCTACTGGGCAGGTGAGAGTACTCTTTTTCAGATGCCAAGTGATGAATCCAGATGAAGCTTCAGTAGTTTGTTTAGTTATTTGCTCGTCTTTGATAAAAACACTAATGCTAATTCTGTCTTTTTAAATATATATAAATGGTACCTTTTGTTTCATTTCACTTATATTTTTTGTAATGAAATAAGGCCTCTGGTATCTTAGTCCCAACATGTAATTGGTAATCATGCAGAACTTTAAGGTTCATTGTAAGATTAATTGTACTGCTGAGGACATAATGGACCCAGTTAACATGCAGCTGGCATGCAGATTCAAAAGTGTCCAGGATGAAGTCAGGTCCAAACACTCAGGAGGCCAGCACAAGTGTAAGGTGTCAGAAAAGTGGTCCAGAGATTAGTTTCATGTACCACAGTTCTGCCTCTCAGTGTACTTCCCTCCTACTATCAATCCTCCCTATCGTTGCCCCTCGTCTCCTCCGCTGTTCATCAGTCTGAAGCTAACTGTCAGCTCTTCTCCAGCTTATTAAAGGCTCTGGTTAACATCCGCTGTATGCCGGAGTCAAACGCCTGGGCTGGTATAACCACGTGCTGATATGATTTATTCTCTCCCCGAGGAGCCTTCTAATGAACAGAGATGTATGCTCAGCAGCCCCGTACATGTAACCTCCGTGTGCTCAGAGGACGGCTGCGCTGTAATATGATAAGTACCATGTCGATAGCCTGTATGATATGCTAATCATACTAAAACACGGTGCCTCGGGCTCTCCCCGTGTTTATTTATGAAGGCTTGACCTGAGGGAGAGCAATAATCGGCTTTTCTCTGAACTCTCTAACCCTGGGAGCCAAGGGAACCGCCAATCACACACATCTGAGTCCTATAATTCCCTCACCTCTCTCTCGCGCGCTCTCTCGCTTTCTCTCACTCTCTCCTGTCCTTCTGTTTCCCCCTCAGCTCGAGCTGAAACGGTAGATTTATGCAAACGGCACAGAGTGTGCATTTTCCTGCCCACATTTGTCGAGGGCCACATGTCAAGGGCTCAAATCATTAAACTAATTATTAATTGGGACTGACGTAAACATGCTGTCAGCAGCCTCACCGACTTGACCGTGTTCTCAGCTCAAATATAACACATTGATTTGATGTGGCAAACATTTAGTCAAGACATCGCCACTCCTCTGATGCAGAATACATTGCAAGTATTGCACAAATATACAATTTCTTTTTGTAAACAACATTTGGTGAAAGTAGAAGAAATATAGCCAAACTGATATTTTACGATGACATGTGATATAAGTGTTTGCATGGCCTTATTACATTTGCTTTAGTAAAACCCAAACATGAATATTCACATCGAATCAGTGTCAAACTTTTCAACACTTCGGTACCCCTTCGCTTCAGCTTTCCGTGCCTTTGACTTTGACTGCCTGCGTCTCGCTATGGATTGTCTTCTCATGAGTACAGCTCTCCCGTCACTGCAAACATGAGGCTGTGCAAATATTTTGAGGGAGAAGACAGGCTGGTTTGAATGGCTAGTGGATACACAGCGTGGAGTGGATATTGCTAACAGTGTGATTTCCTCATGCATTACCATTTTATTTATTTATTTATTTATTTTTTGAGGGGTGACCACAAATGACGTTGAGTGTTCAATAAGCCTATTTTTCATAAAGTCTTAGTCGCAACGTATTAAAAATAAGTAGAAATGTGTCTTGGGGTAGGGTGTAAATCAGAGCTCGGGCCTTGCATCTGTGAGCTAGGAAACAAAGGTTTGTTTGTGTGCCTCAATCACTCTTGCTCATGAAAGCAGACACTTACTTGAAAAAAAAAATCCTTCTCCTTTTCTTTTTTTCAGGGAAACACTCTAAACCAACATCCTGGGTATAAATTTGCAAAACGCAATACAGGCCTGATTGTGTGTTGAGTGGATGTGGGGTGCATACGAATAGACCCTGTACCCCTGCCTCTCTCCTCCTCCAAACAGCCCCCCCCACACCACCACCACCTTCCCCCTCACCTCTTTCTGTTCTCATGCAGCCAAGTAATGTACAACAAAAAAAGCACAGCTGAAAGTTTTTTTTAAATTTCCCCATTGTTTTCTCGTAACAGTTTTGAATTCAGAGTTCTTGTTTGTGTTTTAACCAATCGGCATAAACCAGAAGCAGCAGGTGTTTGCAAAAGTAAAATAATAATGATGATTTTCAAAGGTTCATAAGCAAAAATGTAGTTAATATATAGTTGTACGACAGATCGCGGCACTGAAAACACTACTTCAGAAATAAAAGAAATTCTCAGCTGCTGCGTGGCAATATTGGATAATTCCACTTTAAGAGTTTCCAACTTTTTGAGCTCACACTGTTTACGCTTCCAACTTCAAATGTAGCAGCCGTCATCGCGCCATGTCTTTGACATTTATAAGACAGGAGAATAACTTTAAATGTGCACTCTACAGTATCATAGCGATGACCGAGTCTGGGAGAATCTGAATGCAAACTCTGGGAACAAGTGAAGCTTTGGCACTGTCACCAGGTCAGCTCAAAACCCCCTCCAAGCCCAGCCCCTCAGCACCAGGTGTTCCCTTGCATTCAAATGATACTCTTATTCATAGACTGTCCCAACTGGAGTATTAAAAACTCAAAATTTGCAACTGAATGCTGATATAATCCTGGAAATATATGTCTCCATTAAAAAGTAGCCCATTTGAAGGAACAAGGCGGTCTTTGTGTGGGGCTTTATGTATATTTATCAAGGCGCTAAAAGGGAACCAGAGGTGGGGGTTAAGGAGAAGGGGATAGGGAGTAGCAGGGCAGACTTTCCAACTGTTTACATGTTAATTTCAAACTTAACAGCCCTTGTCCTGGAACTATTTATACACTGAATGCAAATTAATTTCGTCTCCCTCTGTTATCGTCCTTTTCCCCCCCTTTTTTTTTTAGCAAACACTTGACTGTTGATGGAAAAATGCTAATTAATGGGTGCTTGGAAAGTTGGACTAACTGTGCCCCTGGATTTGAATGACAGGTTGCATTTTGTTAATATGAATGCGACTCAGTTCCATTTTCGGGTTTAGCTACATGAGGTGTCAATAATGACCTTCGTCCTGAAGGATTTTTGCATAGTGTTACGCTTTTATTGGTGGCACTTTTTTTGATTCAGGATGTTGACTCACCAAAATATGCAAATGTTGAGAAAGAAAGCTGCCTGCCTGGATGTTGTGTTAAAGCAAAGTTTAATAGAAAAGTGCTACCTACAAGATATTTTTTCAAACCACTTGTTTCATTTTCAGTATTATTTTTCACTGTAATGTAACATAAAGCTGTCTTTATTATTACTTTCTTATTATTAAATTGTGAATATTATGCTCCAAAATAAAGTTTCCATTTTGCTTTACCCCACAGGTGTGTGGCATGTGGAAAAGTGTGCAGACACGATCAACATGTGACTTATCCTATAAACGCTCTTGAACAATTGCCTTGCTAATCACATTATGGATACAGTAAGCTCAACAAATTGGTAAGTACACTTGCCTACATCTTTGGGGTGCTCTCAAGCAGATGAAGCTACTGCAGATTTGAAACTGCTGAATCAGTGTAGCACCATTGTCATAGCAGTTTACTGGTTCTGCTGTTCATTTTTGGTTGATTCTTTGAAAGTAGCTGCCGAATAACCGAGAGTGTCATCTCTCTGCCGATGACGCTTAACTATAGGTAACTAAAGGTTTTCACCTACCTGTAAGCAGAATGTCATAATATATCATTTTGGCTGTTTGCTGAATACTGGAGATATAAATATTCCCACAGATCTGCAAATCTTATTTGCATTTAAGCAGAACCACAAATATTTCAGCCGTTCATCTTGAATCAAAATGGCTTAGTCCCTAGAGTAGAAACCAACAAGCAACCTCCTGGCAAGCTCAGTTCACTGACTGGTTGGCAAATGGTGTCTGGACTTTGCTAGCCTTTACTGGACTTTGCTAGCTCTTACAAGGTGAAATTGGTCACAAAGAGCGTAGCTACCCCAAAAAACCTCCAAAAATCTATGATTTATTTGGTTGCAGATTGGCATGATCATTCGCAATTTGCATGTAAGACAGTGAATTTCCTCTAAACCTTAACCATCTAATCTCCAAGCTGTACAGAAATTTGAAGAAGGGTAATGCCAAGTGGAAGTGGAGAACATTCACTTTCAAAGTAAAAGTTGTGCCTTATTGATGCAATATTTTATCGCAACGGTAAGGTGCAACATTTATTTTTAAAGCAAATATTCTCCATTTCCTCTCTGCCTAGCACTTTTCACTACCCCTTGGCAAATAGTTTATTAGTGTTTGCAGACAAGTTGGCCTCCTCCATGCAAACTGGTGGCAACCACAGCAACCTGCTAGTGACCAAAACAATCCCAAGGAGGTTTTAATGCTGCACCATTTATCTCTTTGCAACCAATTTCATACTGGCAACTGCCAGCCACCTCCAGCAACCACTCATCAACTAGTTGTAAAACTCTTTTCCTTCAAGACCAGTAACCCATCTGGTAACTACAGGTCACCTGAATGGGGCTTTAGCAATTGATTTCATAGCGACTGCCAACAACCTCCAGCAGCCACCCACACCTGGTTGGGGAAGACATATTTTCCCCCACAAACAGTGTTTGCCACATTTGCTGACTGGACTCTAGGCCTGTGTGACTGGCCCTTAACAACTTAACGAGTCAAACCTTGTTGGCATTTTAATATTTGTTGAATTGAAGTTTTTCTAGATGCTAGTTACAACCCGTTATGCCTCAAAAACAAAGTTTTAAAAAGCTTTTTCGATTTCATGGAAGTTATATTTCTACCACTATCTTTGCTGTTGCAATGGAGTCTTGAGTGCCAAATCTATCTCTTATAATGTCTTGAATATACTGTTGTATTGAAGAGAGCAGTGTCATTAAAATCACTTGGTTTAAAACCGAAATAAAACAAAGAACAAAGGAAGAAAGACTTAGAGACCGAGAGAAAGAGAAGTTGATATGAAATGTGGTCAGCTGAACTGCCATGGCAACTGGTCAAGAGTCCACAGAGAAGGAATGTGTCTAATGAAATGTAACAATACCATCCCCCCCGCTCCCCCTCCTCGCTGCCCTCCCTCTCTCACTTTGAGTGAATGACTGAGTATGTTTTATGGTTGGAGTGCACAGGCTCGACTGCCGCTTTGTTTAGACGGGTTTCAGATGTTTGGCTCATTGTGTTTAGGTTGTGCTGATTGTTTTTTAGGCACATTTGAGTGAATAAACAAATGTCATCACTTCAGCGCCATCCTTCAAGAGCTTTTTATGTCAGTGTCAGTAAGTGATAAAACATCTTTTCACGAGCGCATATTTTCGTCCTTCGTCCTCACTTGATATATTTTTTTGTTTGCTTGATATGAGGGAAATGACAAGGTCTCTTAGAGTGAATAGGATATCAATTAATTATACAGTCGTCAGAGTCACAAACCAAAGTGCAATACTTTAAGGGTATAGAAATTTGGATGAAGGGAAAAAGTTGTAAGAGCAGTTTGAGTGCTTCTTGTAATTACAATATAAACAGTAAAAAAAGGGCCTATTACTGAAAGCACCCAAGTTTGAAAATAAACCAATGAAAAGAGATCAGTTACTAAAGTACTATATGTTGAAATCACTCAGTTATAACATGAATGTCTAAACCTAAACATGTTGGAAAATTCATAGCAGATGCTGACTGGTTTAGCTGGTCTCTCCTCATAAACCATGCATAAATCAACCATCACTGCCGCCTCTTTCTTTCTGTCTGATTATGATGCTAATATCACCACTCTAAACAAAGAAACAAGCCCAGTGACAGAAATGAGAGACATAACGCTTTTGTTTACAAAAGAGGGAAAGTATAGAGGTATTATGCGGACTACAAGACTGTGGGGCAGAGGGTGATGTCTACAGAGAGGTTGGATCGGCCTGCTAACGTGATCACCTGAATTATGCACAAACCATTGTGTCCAAATATCATAAACCGAAGCACGAACATCCCACCCCTCCCTCAAACATGGGTCGAAATTATTATTTATGTGGCTTCAGAGCTGCAGAGAGACAATTAGTCATATTCGTATGCTGAAATTAATTGAGAGAGATGCGGGAGATAAAGACAGAGAACAAAGACAGCTTTTTGTCACTTCTTTCTATCTGACAGGGATAATTAGATATATGAAATTGAAATTCCTCACTGGGGGGTCCTATTGACAACACTGTTTTCTGTTTCGCTCTTATCCCCTGTTTCTTTTGTGCTCCTGTTTATGCTAATTTGGACCCAGTGTTTTTCCCTGACCGCTAAAAGCTGCATCCTCCCCAGCCTTCAGATTCAATTCATGTAGAGCAGAGAGTAGCCTGTCAGCTATTCACAGCCCTTTACCTGTAACACAAGGACTCAGGGAATCAGTTTCTAATCAGCAGAATTTAAATAGCTGATATATACATGTGTATGTGTCACAGTATTAATTAAATGAATTAAATATAAAAAAAAAAGATTTTATTTTATTCGATATGTGTTATTATAATATTTCAATTCATCTTTTTTAAATTCAACTTTAATTTTATGTCTCATTTTATTTTATATTATTGTTTCCTTGGTTTGGAGATGTCGCCATCCGATAAATTACAAGTCGCAGGCTTTGTGACACCAGAGATATTTAACTCCAAGTTCTATAACTTCCAGTTTTCTAGGGGGCGCTCATGAGATATAAGTGAATGGAGCTTGTTTTGTTGTAATTAGGGGTGGGGGTCTCAAAACTATATTACAAAATTTCAATAAAATTTGCAATAATATTATTTCTGGTGAAACAGGAAAAAAAATACTGAATAAGGTTTTATTGATGCGTGTGGGCAGCAGCATTTATAAGGGTGAGTAAATGCAAGGCATTTCCATCCTTCTTTTCCAATGAGCTGCTGTCAGTGATGACACACAACCTAATTCAAAGTGTGATTCTATTGCAACAAGGTGCCAACAGCAGAAGCAGCAGTATTATAATGCAATTGTAGTGACACAGCAATATATCCAGTGACACCGCATAAGTCAGATGTAAGCACAAACGTAGCCTAGGTAATCTTTTTGGGGGGATTTTTAAATAAAAGTAGATGATAACACTTTAAATTTGTAGTTTCACGGTATAAAGTACCTTAACCTTGTGAGGAGCCTCCACAGCATGTTTTGTCTGGGATGTTGCATCTTGGGTCAAGCCCCTGCTTGTCTCTACCTTGTCTGATAACCAGCTGCTTCTTTTACACTGATGTAAGCTACTGCCCTGTTATAACAAGGCTTCTCACATTTTTTGTAGTTATCTTTTGATAATGGATGCCATTGAGGGAGGCTGTCCTTTCGTATATACGTAAATGGATATTCAGTATAAAAGTGCTAGCACAATGTTAGCATTTATGAGACTAAATAGATTAAATCAGTTTTACTGTAAGATAACAGATAACACAATGATTTAAAAATGACACTGACACACTTACAGTCACTCCTTTTGTAAAAAATAGTGTAATATAAAATATTTCTGTTTTGAGGGAGCTAAACAAGTTACCTTTGACTGCTAGCTGTGTCAGTAGCTAGCCATTGTTAGCAGGCACCAGTGTGTGCTTTTGAACTTCAGCATTATCTTTTATTCTGTTAAACCATTTGCAAAAAAAACCCCAGATAAATCTAATATAACAAATTAACTGCTGCCTTTACACAGTAAGTTAATAATTCACACTCACAAACTGTATTAGCTACACTGGCCAACCACTTAAAGATTGAGAAGTAGAGCGAACAGGCTTCTTGAATAACTTGCTTAAAATTTTATGATTTCATCTATATTATACTTTACCTGCTAGGTTGCCTATTTTCTAATGCCCCACATAATGACTTGAACATAAGTACCTTTGTGCATTTTCTGAAGTTCAGTCCTTTGGTTAGCATCATGTGAACCACCCTCACAGTATCAGAGAGGAACATCTGATAAAAGAACATTGTGGTTTTAGTGGAATTATGGGTTATGTCACCTTTCACCGCAAAACTAGAAGGGGCCTCTCAATAGTTTTCCTCTCACATGAGAAACAACCACTGTCATGTTTCTCACAAGTGAAGGAAACTGCTAAATGCCACAAAAAAGACCCACATAAAAATGGATTAAGCTGACAGCGTGAATTAAAAGTGTTCTTGAAATGAAAGAAATTGTATGTACATTATGTATGTATCTACCCTTTTTTAAAATTTGTTGTCTGGTTTTGTGCTTATTTACTTATTTATTCTTTTATTGAGAATGGTTTTTTTTTGAGAAGGTTGGTACTTCAGCTACACTTCTGCTTTTATTATTGCACATGTCTGCCCTGGTTTCATTTTTAAGCATAAAGATCTCATTCCCAGAAAGGACCTAAGAAGCGCACAGACACTTAAGATTTTTCATGTTCCATGTAATTCAAATATTTTGTAGTGTTTAAGCAATTAAAACTCAAAATTCAAGTGACGTTAGACTATTGCTTTTAATTTCCCCACTGCCCCACATGTCCCTTTCTTTTCAAAATGATTGTCTTAGAGATTTATATAAAAATTATATACTTACCTGATACTGATCACTTGCTGACGTCTTGCTGATCTTTTTTTCCTGCTCTAACATACATTAAAATACTGGCCTGCCATTATGGATTGTGTAAGACCGGAAAAAGAAAAAAAAAGAGGATGGTGCATGGTTGTTAGAAGGGAAAGGAAGGCAGGATGGAGATATGAATTGAACCGGAAAGAGCCTTGTGTCTAATGCTTGCCACATTCGCTCTCGAATGAAGGTCTAATTACCCATCGGTATTTGGTGCCAGCGTTCCCAGGTCCCAGCAGCCCCTGGCCCTATGCAGGCACTGAGCGTCCAAAGCCAGCTGCCTTCCAAACACTTGCAGGTAAACAGGCCGGGCTAATAGTCCTACCACAAGGGAGCCAGATGAAAGAGCAGGAAACTGCTGCCAGAAGCCCTGAAAGGATTTATGTAAAGACGTAAAGACAGGAGATGCAGGGATGTAGTAGCAGCTAACCCTATCTAAACTTACCTATCTGTTTGCTTAGATGATTCTTTATGACTCAAATCGCAGGCCTAGCATAGAGGTAAAATTATTATAAAGATAACATAAACATTATAAAGGCGTGTTCAGACAAACATATGTAAATGCTTTGTGTATACAGTGTATCTATCATGCTGGCAGTTATTGCTTTGTGAAGGTCACAGTGTAGACTTGCTGTAGTGTGGAAAGAGAGTGCAATTTTGATGAGCTTTACTGAAAGAGGATTTTGAAGGGGTGAAGGTAAAGAATTACTTGAGGATGTGGAATTATAGATCTGTAGAAGAAAATAAAAGGCAAAAGCAGCAGAGACTTTTGCTGACTCTAAGTCTTGCTGGTTCACTTGCATGCAAAGCTACGACAGTCTGATGTGTCACATATGTTCACTCTGAATAACTGCATGTGCAGATGTGAATGTGTTTGTCAGGGATCATATCCATTTTCTTTTGTAGTGTAAACTCAGTAGCAATATCTCCTGCTGCCAGTTTAAAAGTGTAATATCTGTGAGCTGAGGAAAAGTGAGCAGTCTTCTGTGTTGGATACGGTTTTCATGAAAGGGCCAGCCAGGGTGGGACGGGAACATCGCCAATCATGACTACTCCAGATCCATCCTGAGGAACAGGAATTCCCACAAGCTGGATAAACATGCACTTTGGTCGAGAGAGCTGGGTGCTTGATAGTCGCTCTCTCATCTTTGAACATTCTCTAGATATTGATTTATTTTCAGAGCCAAAATAAAATACGGTGAGTTTTTCTGGGGGGTTTTTTTGTTTTGTTTTTTTCAAGTGAGAGGAAAAGAGATGATTAATGGAGTCCAAAATTTTACAGCCTTTAGCATTACTTGAGGTTTTATTTCCTAGATGGCATGTGCCACTATCTGATGGCTTGGGAAGGACAGAAGTAATATGGCTGCCACATGTGAGAGGACAACATGCTACTGCGGTTGTCCAGAGAATGTAAACTGTGTTTATCCTAATGGATTCCGACAGAAGCAATAATGGACACCGGGGCTAACTCGACTGACCACACATTTGAATTTTGTTTCCCTTCTGGGAATTTGTGTGTTTTTGTTCGACTTGAGGGTGTAATTTTTTGTGTCTGGCACAAATGGCGCTGACTATATTTCTCTCAGTATTTGAATATATAGTGTGTGTACTTTTGCGGTTGTCGCTTACATACACACACGGGCATTTGTGTTTTCATAAGTGATTACTGTGAATCAACTCTTTGTGCGTGGCTCAAGTCATAAAACAAGAGAGAAAGAACATCGTTATGGTAGTGGGGCACCTCACTAAAACGCTCCAGTGACAGAAAATGAAAAGCTGTAATTCCTCCTGTGAAGTGAAGTCTGACTTGTCAGAGTAAAGCACTTCCTATCCTTTTGTTCAGATCTCAAAGGGAATTATAGAGGAGAGCGTTAGATATGGCTGTTAATAAGACCAGCGAGCCCTGACCAGATGAATGTCTGAGTGATTTAGACCATGACAGTTGTATTAAACTAATGAAACTAGATTAGTTTAACCTGGAGACTCATATGTTCACAGAAAACATGAGAGAAAATAACATATATTGAACCTTTTATGGACAAGTCAATCAATTAAGCACTTACAGAGAGTAAGTACAATCACCAAAAAAAACCCTCACACAAATCTACATATTTGTTTCCGTCATCATCATGATGAAGGAAGCACTTTTTTTTTTCCAGAAGTGATGCAATCAGCTCTCATATTGATAAGTAAAGAAGAAGCAGAGGGTTGGGGCTGGGTTAGGTGGGGAGGAGGTGCTTGGAGATCAATGGGCTAATAAAACAAATCGATGGAATGAAACCACAGAAAAAAGTGAAGTCATTAATTTGCAGAGACAGGATGATCCCACCAACCACATGCATTGATTAGAAATGAGGTCTGTGGAGAACCTTCAGGGGGTATCATATTAGGAAGGGAAACAATGGCCCAGGTGGAGTGGTGGTGGTGGAGGTGGTGGCAAGGGGGGGGGATGCTTTCCTTCTAGGTTTTGCTGCTGAACTACTGCAGGAGAATAGGTTAACTGGCAGATCAATGGCGTCTTCAGGGTAACTCCAAGAAAACAGTGGTTCTGTATATGCTCTCCAATGTACTGTCAACACATTATCGTGACACCTCCTTTTTTAAAAGCAAAGTGTACTCAAGCATGATTATGAAATTCAATACATCATATAGTACAAAGAGGTCCGCAAATAAGGTCAGAGGTGAGAGCTAATGTACCATTTTTATCAATATTGTTATTGTTAATCATGATTTGTCATCAATAATATTGGACTGAGTTATATACACTGCAGCCTCTTCCACAGCACTGTGAGAGCAGTGGAGCTTGCATGATCTGCAGTGTAGAAAAGGACTGCTTCAATACTGGGAGTGGTACTCTCTCCATATTGTGACTGTGTGAGTGTGTAGGTTGCAACAAATGTTACAGCTCAGCCCAGTCTCTTTGCGAACTATTAAGTTTGTCCAAATTTTGGCCTCACCACCAGTCCTTTTTTGGTTTTTTTTTTTTTTTTTTTTTTAATTCAAAGAAACCCTTGACGCTTTCCATTGGTCAGGGTTCATGCAGACACAGCATAGCTTTTCTGAAGCCGTTTGGCTGAACGAGAGAAAAGAAAAGCAGGTGATGTGAGATTGACGACTTAAATACTTCATCAATCAATGCTGCAGCCAATGTGTTGTTTGGTGATTGGTGGAGAATTCAGGCAATCCATCTTTCCTACCAGCAACTGACATTCAAGATTCTCCTCAGGTTCTCCATGTATTGCCTTTATTTCTTTATTTCCAGGGTTAACCTAGGCTGTAGAATATGTGTGTTTGTGCGTGTTGAGGTGGAGGGGGTCCACGCTCTCCTTTCATCTGTTATTAGAGTCTGTTAGACATGTATGCTGCAGCAAAATCTGGCACCCACACACACGCAGGAGTACAACACTCAAGTCAGCTCATGAGCAGCCCTCCCATGCTAACGAGATCGTTTCACAGAAATTTGAAGGCATTAGTGTAATTACTGTAATTATATTTAAATGAGATTATACGCAAGACGACGGGCAACATCATCTTTGAAAATGTGTTTTAAATCGCGTGTCGTCTGGTCGATTTTTTCTTGCAGGAAATTAGCTGAATCGCTTCATATTTGAGTTTTGAACAGTTCACAAAATTCAGAGCGCAAATGCTAATCTGGTGCAAAAAACGGCGCCGGAATGTTCACGTGTGGAAAAGAAAGAGAAGATATACTGTCTCACAAAAATTGCAGGTTTATATTTTTTTATAAACCATTTTCTAAAACGATTGTTTTAGACTCAAAACGTGTCAAATCAAAGCTGATAATGTAAGAATTCCTCCTGCCACCCACCCCCTGGATTTCTGCACCTTTAAACCTTGCAGTTTATTTCCTGACACATTATTCTTTCTTTTTTTCATCTCACTGTCTTCCCCCAGTGTGGCCAGAGTAATACTGAAGCCCCTGGGTTTTGCTTAATTAAAATACATCCTTTTTCTTTTCCCCTCGGAGTCCAGCGATAGAATAACTATGCAACAGGGTTAGCTGTATTTAGCTCCTTGAGGAGTTACCCAGTGTTGTGTCAGGCAGCCACTCACAGCTAAATCAACAACAGAGAGCGAGGGAAAGAGAGAGAGAGGGTATAGTATAGGAGGAAAAAACAGGGGGGTACTGGAGGGCTCCCACATCGTGTAAACGCCTAGCTTTTCACACTGAGCGGAATTTTCATGCTAAGCTCCCAGCTTGAACTGAAATCCTCTCACTTATCCTCAAATCCGAGATGAAATACTGTCAGATGTACTGTGATCCAGGGAATTTAGTAGGAGACTGACAGGCCGGGTGGAGAGACATATGAGCGACTGATACCGAGAGGCACAAGTGAGCTTGTCCGTGTGGAGGAGGAGCAGGGAGAGAGGGGCGACAACTGTGAGGGGAGGAGATTTTTATCCGATGATTTGTCAGAGGCACAAAGAGTGACTCGTGTCAGTTAGGTGATGAGTAACAAAAAAAGTAGCACATTGTCACATGATCCAATCATTTTGTGCTACATACTTTGTTAATGTATAATGCATTATTTTATACTGAAATTTAAATGATTTCTTTTCTTTTTTCCCCCCAAAAAATGTCTGTATTTGATTTGTGAAAGTGTGCTGTACACGGAAACACTTTCCTCACGCTAGTATTGCTCTCATTCGTCAGTCGGATGCTTTATGTGGGGTATTGGGGCTGATATTTGGAGGGTGTGTACATCCCTCATCTCTGAATAGCTCTAAGGCACAAGCAGGAAATGGAGTCCTGGCATTTTGTTTTGCATCAGTGCTCCTCTTTATTAGAGAGGAACAGAATCGACATAGAATTATAATTGGAAAATTGTAAGCTTGCTTTCATTACAATTAGCCAGATCACAGGATGCAATAAACCAATTATTTTACTTAAAAGCAAGTTTCCTCATCACTCTGCAGTGCGTCGCAGGATGTGTAACCTCATCCCACATGGACGTGCCAGTGAAACAGCAAACTCTCTGTCTCCTACTCTGTCGCTCCCCGCTTACATGTAAACACCAGCATGCTTGAGTGTGTTCAGACAGCTGAACATACACTGACATATGAACGCCATTTAGCGGCACCACACGGGCGCGCAAACACACACACACCTCAACAACATACAAATAATTGAGTAAGATTTGCTGGTACATTAAGTTTAATGTGTTTGACATTTGGCGGGAGGAAATGGTGGGCCCAAAGTGGAGTAGCCGGGTCTTTCTTCAATCAGGGCACTGCAGGGCTTCATTTTACAACCCCGACGCAAACCCAGACCCGTCAAAGCTAATTAGCGCCGTTGCAAATGGATACAGGTCATGGCTCTCAGCGGATTGGTCCACAGAAGGGTCGCCAAAGGTCAAACCTCCAGTATGGAATGATATAAACAATCATCTATAGACCACAAACCAATCAATCCCTTTTAACACTATCCACTTCCTGGTCGGCTGCTCTCAGATGTCAGAGGTCAGTGTACAAAAAGACAACTGAGCCAGTGGGTTTGGGAGTGGGAAGCATATCCAACTTATTATCTATTTATTTGTATTTTACCAGCAAAATATCAAATGCATTTAAATCTGTTCTCTGATAGCTTCTGTTATGTTTGTATATGTGCATGCCCATTCATTTATTATTTTCCACTGTTTGCATGACAAAGCTTTAGATCTTGGAGAGGCAAATCCTGTATATTTAGTTAGTCTTTCATGAACTCTATACTACATAAAAATCAATAAGAGTGGAGTGAATAAAAAAATGATCTAAAAGCATCTTCTTTCTTTGCAGCTAAAGCACGCTGTGTGCGTGTTTTCATGCACACTGAATAAAGCCACTTCAACATCAACATGAAGTTCCGCAATTAGCCGGGCAGAGAAAAAAAGGACAGAAAGACAGCGAGAAAGGAAGAGAGGAGGGGTGGGGGAGGAAAAAGGATGGAAACCAACGCTTGAGGAATTGAATTACCAGAGCCTTTTCTCATTATCATTTAGCCGTCTTTTATGGCCCACCAGTAAGAGATGATGTTCCCATGACCCCGCACAATACACAGACATATTATTCAATCCTGCCTCGATGAAATTCCTGCAAATAAAACCTTTGTGCCGGGCAACAGCTAATTATTTGACAGATTGGCCCCCTTCTGGCTCAGGTTACAGTGTGGAGTGGCCATGTTTTAGCCCCCCACTCCCCACCTCCCACCCAAGCAAGAACACCACCAGCACTCCCTCCCCGCTCTCTTCCAATCCTGGTGCAGAGAGGGGCCACTTTGACAAAATCCCAGAGGGCCTCATTCTTTTCAGGAGATTATATATTTCTGCCCCCCCCTCCCTTCCCAACCATCTATCCATCCAAAATCAGGGGAGCGTGATGTGTGTGTGTGTGTACAGATGGGGGTTCTGTGTGTCAGTGACAGCAGTCATTTCATAGTTTAAAGGGTTTTCTCAAGCAGAAATATTTAATCTTCCCACGAAAACAAAGTTTGGTGGTGAACGACCATGATGGAAAGACAGAAAGAGAGATGTAAAAAAGAACGAAGAAAAAAAAAACACCAAACCATGTCAAATATGTGTTTTGTTACACTCTATTTATACTTACTTTGAAGAAATGCTGTACCTATGAATTGAGCATAATTTTTTGTAATACCAAATTAGAGAGTGGGGAACATTAAGGGATTAAAGTTTTGGGTGGGCATGCCTTTGGCTTTGATTCAGTCCACTAATAACAAGAGTTTGTCATTAGTGTTCGGACATGGACCACCAAGATAAATGCCAACACATGTTTAAATTATCTGGAGAGTAATGGCATTTTCCTTCAGCCCTTTCCCTTCCCATAAAGGTCCCTTGTTGACTCAACTATGCCGACATTTTGAGTTATCAGCTCAGGTTTAATCTGTTGCTTACTTTGCACCCATGCAGATGGAATAATTCAAGAGGTTGTACGTGTTAAAGAGGTTAAAACGAAGCAATGCGTAGAAATGATGTAAGGGAAGGCCACTGGGGAACAATGACATTTAATTACTGTGGATTTTAAGCATACATGAAATGTATAAACATGTTATATATAGAAGGATGACAAACTGTGATAAACACTTTTTCAGTTACACATATAATAATAAATAAATATATATATTGTTCTGACATTTGTTATTAAAATCAATTGAACTAGATACAGTCATTTAAAAACTGCCATATAATTGTAATAGTGAAAATGCCGCGACTGAAAGAAAAAGGCACAGATTATTTTTAGAATCTTGACGCAGTGCTTGTAAAACCACAACACTTTTGCCTGTCACCCAAGAGAACTAAAACAGGGAACTACTGCTACTGTGTGAGGCATTTCTGCCACAGCGTTTCTGGAAATTGCCAGAGCTGAATATTTCTAAACGGGGAATTGATATCAAATAATGAAACAACCTGAAAAATGGAAGTTGGAGTTGGACTTAGAGGAAATCAAAAGGATTGTTGAAATGCCAAATTCTGAGGCCATGCCAAGCAAATGCTGCACTATGACCAGTTTGTCTGCAGTTTCCGTGCTAAGATTGGTGTTGTGACATATCAGGACAGGATGTCCTCTGAATTTGGTAAAGTCTTAACAATCCAACCCTTTATATATGAACTAACTATATGCAAACATCTTTAAAAAGACAAAACAATTTAGCCTTTTTTTAATGTACATCACCCCGAAAACACCACTTTGAGCTTCTGCTCCTAACAGTTCCCAACAGTTACACCCTTTTGTTTTTCCACCTCTTGTACGGTGAAATTCTTGCTGGGATCCAGTTGCATGTCTGGGATGCTCGACTACTGTGTTCACCTGGCATGAACCCAAGTGAGCAGAGCCTAGAGTATTCATTGCTCAACCTGGGTGAAGGTCATACAGTCCAGCTCTTCCCCACTTCGCTCCCCAGTGAGCAAACATATGGCCATGGAGCACCTTGAACATGTTTGGGTGACCAGAGCTACTTGGCCTGGGTTGCCACGGCAAAGAGAAAAAGTGGCACTAAGGGAGGTTTAGGCCTAACTTGCTAAAGCAGATCAAGGATAAGGAGGGAATCGGAGGCTGCCAACAACTGAGATCATCAATAACTAGTTGCTTGCAAACACTGAAAGCCATGTAAAGTCACCCAGCCGTGCGTGCACATGGAAATCTACAGAGTTTCTCGCCTGTCTTGTTTCTCCTCCCCTGTTTCTGTTGATATAAATGCTTGTAATCATAAGGTACAATATCATCACCCCATTGTTCAAACAGCCAAGCCTCATCTAATCGCTTCCACGTTTCCTCAGTGTTAAGCTCATTAGTGGGTGACCTAAAGGCATGTAGGGAAAAAAAAGAAAAGACAAGCAAGAGAGACAAAAAAAATCTTTGGATAATGGATGCTTGCTGTTTTGAGACAGTAAAAATAAACAGGTCTGCAGCCTTGATAATGAATATGCTGCAAATGCTGGCCTACAGTGAGAGTTTATCACAAAAGTCCAACTAATAAGCCTGACTAGTGCGTATGTGCATGCATTTTTTAATATATAGTTGGAGCAGTGTGTATGAGCATGCCCAAAATTGAGTCCTTCATTCTATGTGTTGCTGCATGTGCGTGTATTTACCTTCCGGCTGGCTGAGGGTTGGGGGTAGGGGTGGAGAGGGTGTCGGAGATGACGATTCGCCGCTAGACTTTGTGAATGGGGATGTGAAACTGTCTCTAGTGTCTGAACGTCCGGCCCAGGTGGCGACTGGAAGGCTGACTTCATTAGCCTTAAAGAGGAAACAAAGGAAGATGCATCGTAAAAAAGTGCCATCCCTCATCTGCAAGGCCACCGCCTGACACATTAGGAATCTGTATGCTCAATTAACCACTGGCAGGCTCATTTTTCCTCTCTCTCTCTCGCTCTCTATACCACTTTCTCTCTTTCCCTTGCTCTTGATCAAACAGAGCGAGCGGGAGCGATCACACTAGATAGAAGCGAAACTCAGTACGTAGCGTGTTTGTGAAGTTTGATGTATTTTACTTGCACGCTAACTGCAGTAGGTTAAAGGGGAAAAAATACTTTTTTGTCAAAGTTTTAAAAAAAGAGTCAATTTTTTGTAAGCTTAATGATTGCAGTTGAACACATTCAAAACCCCTCCCTATGAATTCTACAGCTGTGTAATTTTATTCTTATTATCATTTATTTATGTATTTTTTGTTACAGGAGGAGAAATGTGATCCCTCGGAATAGAAGAAATCAGCTTTAAGTGGTATGTAGTTTATTTGGGACTTTTTTTTTACTTGAAAAGTGCACAAAAATATGATCCCCACTTATATATTCTTATATGTTCTATCAGAACTCATAAGCATAATTATACGCACAGGTGACAAATGAAAGGGAAAGACGACATCAAGTGTCGAACATGCTGTTGAACAATGGGTTGTAATGAAGTTGTAATGAAGGGTTTTCTAAATCGATATAGTAACGTCACACAAGAATATAAAAGAGCTATGTCCATCAATATTGAAATAATGTTTTTATTAAGCCTTTTCAACTTCTTAACTTTTTTGTTCAAACCCATGTTACTTGGTGTTCTTCATGTGTTCTGCATATCATATAACCTTGAGCCGCCAGCCTTAAGAGATGAGAAATGGGCCACAGAGTTTTCAGTTTGTTCTAACTATGCACCTCCTAGATTTTCTGATCCTTTCACACTTGCAGCCCCAACCAGTGCTCACACAAGTGAGGAAATTTATCAGACTTTGTACAGCTCCCTCTGGAGGGAGTAGTATATGTAGTAATAAACAGAGTTTAATGTGTCCAATCATATAAGATAAACACAGGGGCGGCAGAGGTTCCTCCTCATGTTTTGTTGATGGAAACACACACACACACACACACACACACACACACACACACACACACACACACACATAAATCAGACTTAAATCATATCAACAGTTCTCTTGAGCTGGGTGTCAACCTGAGGATCTTTATCTCACTGAGTTTGAAAAATGGCACCTGGCTAAGGTGGGGCTTTGCTGTGTGTGTGTGTGGAGGAGGTCACCCTGATACGCATCAACCTTTGATTAACGATTTGAGCACAACGCTCTTTAAAAAGCACGGGCATCATAGCTCAGGAGGCCTCCATCAAACCGTTCGCTGCACTTCACAAGCCCAACTTCTTTTTATGATCTGACCCACCCATTTTCTTTCTCCCGCTCTCATGCCACCTCACTCCCACCCACGTCCCCTTCGCTATCACCTTTCTTTTGAGGCCTATCCAGAGAGATGAATAATAGCAAGCAGCTGGCCGAGCACTTCCTTCCCCGTGTCAGGGTCAACAGTTCAGCATGCTGATAGAGACCCTTACACCTTTTTTTTAAAATAAGAGCTCCCCTACACTCACACAGGTCACTTTGCTGCATCGCTGGACAGCCGTACTCCTGCCATCATCTGCGCTCCCTTTCATTATATTTCTTTTTTCATCGCTTTGTGAGTCGCTGATTGATTGATAGCTTCTGCTTTTAGGTTAGTAAAACACCCCAAATGTACTTCGATTGATACAAAATAAATATTTACATATTAATAATTAATGCATGCTATCTATTGACTGGGGTTTGGGTATAAAGAACAGCCTCAGCCTGTCAGAATTTGGCTTCTCTGTCTGAGTAATATTTACATTGATATATCATGAGGCTAAGCTAATAAACTTTTTGATGTTTGCTGCAGTTCCAATGTAGCTCCGTGTGGATTGACAGCAGAGGCCACCCTGGTCAGATTTTGAGTGGGCTCAGAAAGAAGTGCTAATCATAATGCTGAGCTAGCCTTGTTGAGCAGCTAATTACCTCCATTATGAAGATGCAGAGGCCTGATCAGAGGCGCCTCTGTGTGTACATGTGTGTGTTTTATATATGTGTGTGTGCGTACTTTCCTGTG
>NW_024582753.1:436690-448864 GCF_018398535.1 Haplochromis burtoni
GTGATGGTGGTGGGAGGAGAGTGTCCCCCCCCTCCTGGAGACGAGCCCTGACCTTCTCATTTCATCCTCATTAGTATCTCATGTCAACAGAGCAGCCACTCCTTAATCATCTGCTATCATCCCAGGCCTACACACACACACACACACACACACACACACACACACACAAATAAAGACACAGAAAAATACAAATGGGCAAACAGGGCTACTGTTACAGACAGGGACCAGCACATCCTGAATACCCATTTATACTGAATATGAATGTATAAAGATCATTTTACAAGAAGAGTATGTATTGCATGTATGTATGTATGTAATGCATAATTTGTTACTTCAGTTTTCTGTGAAAAGTATTCAAACTTCTGGGAACTCTGATTACAGTAACACTGCATTCTCAGGGTAGAGTGTTAAATATTATTTTTGATCATGTAAAATGCCCTCTCAGCCACAATTAGGGAAGTAGCACCAAATGTCAAACTGTTTTTACTTTTTTCGCCTTATTCATCTGCTTCTATTTTCTTTTTTTCAACAAATCCAAATTGTATTTGTTGGATTCGGTGTATGGGATGTGTTGTTGGACAGCAGCGTAGCTGTGTGGTACAGGGTGGGCTCGTCTGTCTGTGTCGGCCTCGGTGCCACGGAGGCCCCAGCAGGGTCGAGGGGAGCTGGGGCTCAGGGTGCCAGCACAAATGAGCTCCATTCATTTCCCCACTTCGGCATATGGTGGCCCATTGTCCTCGGCCACAGAGGCAGAAGTGATGCAATTTGTTGGCATGTCCTGTCATTTTCACAAACTGTCCATCCCACTGAGGCCCCGACCAGCAGAAGACAAGCAAGGGCAGCTTGTTGTTTTACCAGATAACATGTGTAGTTGTGCGTATGTGTTTACTGTATTCAATCCAGAGCTGATGGCGAAACTCCAAAACAGAATAGAGACATATGTTGTCATCTGAGCAAATATTTTGATGAAGCACAAGGCAGAAACAACAGGATCAATCAGAGGAAATTACTCAGATTAAATCTCCCTGAAGATTATGATATGCAGTATGTATGTCAATCCCTGTATTGTTGTTTTCCAATACTGTTGTCTTACAATACTTTATCCTTATTTAGAGAATAAGATCTAATCTGATCTGGGCTTTAAGACATGAAGCTTCCTTATTTGCTTAATGGTAGATTTAAAAAAAAAAAAAAACAGCAGCATTAAAAGGAAATCAAAACCAACGTAAAAAGAATACACACTGAAACCTCAGATTCATGAGTGAGAGTGAACTGAGCAGCTCACCCTTGCCTGTTCCTGGTTTCACTATGCCAACCATGAAGTTGCTGTCTGCGAGGAGAGGGGAAGGAGTCTTGTTTAACTTCCTGAAAAAGCAAACTTTTGACATGAGGTGCACAATATTAGCAATGCAGCAGCAGAAAGAAAGAAGTGTCTAGACATAACTACATTTAGGTCAGACAGAGGAAAACATATGATCGCACAGTCATGCACAAAACGATGGGAGTACTTGGTGTTGACAGGCAATTGAATGACCAGGGTCAAATGTCACTGAACCCATTCCATGCTAACATTTGTGAGTGTGCATGTGTGTGCACCACATCCCTGCTTCATGCTGTGGTGTCACTCGCCCTTGGCTGCGATTTGGTCAGAGGTTTTCTTGGGTGCAACCGCACCCGACTCTCCCACGCATGCACACTCTCACATGTAATGGGAACGTGGGCTTTCCACTGAGCTCACGTGAAGAAATCAGCGGGAGCACCTTCAGACAGAAGTTGACTTCACTTTAGCCTCTTTGAAGATTGATGACATTGGTGCTTGTTTCACTGGATGTAAGGAACAAGTGGCCCCTCAGAGACTCATTACACCTCAGCAAGATTTGGAGAATAGAGTGACACTGCTCCCGATTACCAGATTCATCATTTGTATCGGACTGAGTTCCTGCTTCACAAATGCTGGATGGCGAACTAAACCAAAACTATTGACGAGGTTTTATGCCCTTTGCTGCAAAAGAGCTAAAGAAAGAAAAAATAGTGGCAAATGTGATGTGAGCTGCGTTTGTTTATTTTCCCTCACATGAGACATGCATAAACAGTCAGATAATCCATCTTTGTCCCCCCACGCAAACATTTAACCAGGCTCATCCTATACCCCAATCATACATCCCTGACCTCAATCCTGGCCACACTTCTCTCCATTTGCTCCCCCCTTCAACCCCGCCCTCGTTCTTCCAGCCACCATGCTTTGGTAGCACGGATCCTTCTCCGGCCCTATCCTTAACCCCATTTTCACCCTCCACCCCCACCTATCCTCCAAACCTGTCAGGGACTGGCTTCACATGTCCATCAGCGAGTGATGGATGAGGTGGAAGGTCGTCACCCCACTCTCCAGAGTTCACTGATCCTATCAGCCATGCAGACACCTCCAAATCAGAGCGGGAGAGATGTTACTGAAATCATGCAATTAGGGTAACAAACTTGGCTTTGCAGAATTTGCTTTTAGACGGATGTGCAATTGGCCATGAGTCATAAGTCGTATATTCAGTGTCATTTTTGATGCTTTGTACAAAGAAAACTGCAATAAGGAAAATTAAAAGGATCAGTTCAACCGTGTTTTATGTGTTTACTTTTAAAGCGCGCTCAATCTGTTGCATTGCATCTTGCTTCCACGGGGGAAGATTGAGTGGAAGAAGAGAGTATATATAGTGTTATTTCAACAGGCTACACAAGAAAAAGATTGCTTGTTGTGTTAGGCAAAGTGCAAAGATTTATTGGATTTTCTTACAATAACAAGACTGCTTCTCATTAAATAGATATCCAACATTCCCTTGAAAAATAGGAATTATTTGCCCAAAGTGATTTCCCATAAAATGCAACGAAATTTGATTGCACCCTGGTATAAACTAGAGAAGAGTATCACCCCTGACTGACCTTAAATTGCCTCTTGATGCCTATGGCGCTGTAGGAAAAACAGTAGCCCTATTGGTTCATTTCACATATGTCGTGGTAAACAAAGCTACAGGATATGATTGGTGATTCAATTGCTGAGGAAATCAAAGAAGGCAACCTCAGAACCTGGATAAGTCTGCCCCCAGTTTTCCAGCAGCAGAGAACAAGGCGGCCAAAGGATGCAGGATATTCTCTCACTGATATCATTCTGTCGAAGGGAGATTGATAAACTATAAACACACGGGAAGAATAGACAATGCACAATGGTGTCAAGCGTCTTTGCTGACAGGAGCGTAGATCAATGTTATTTCCCGCTTTTGCAAAAATACCTAATTCCCCTTATTTAATCAAGCGTCTCCTTTCTCTGGCCCTCCTGGCTGATTTATTACACCCACTGCCTTTATGAGTACCTGTTTCATTTTCTTGTCTCTGCTCTGACATCTAAAGTGATAGGAATTTTATGCTTTTGATAACAATATGAGTTTCACTTTGCCCCAGAATTCATAGGCTTGTCAGCAGCCAATAAATAACAACTGCGTGGCACAAAAAAAATCGCTTCCACGACAAAACATCCACCTAATGGGATTTACCTTGGGATGAAGAGGATGAAGCTTTGAATAGAAGAAACAGAGAGAAACAGAGGGCTGCACAGGGGGGATGTCGATGGGAAAAACGCACGATCTCGGTAAAAAGGTCATGTCAGCAAGAGCGCGAGTGCAAGATGTTTTCCGGTGTCTTCTCATCGGGATTCATAATTGGTGGGCTGTCATATGAGCATTTTGATAATGTCACATGAACATAAATGCCACGTTGTGACACACTGTTCTTCAGTTTGTACAGCAGGGGAGCTCGAACAGTGTCACGGCATGGATCTTCAATAAAAGACATTAGAGGTCACAGACATCTGTCTGACTTTATCCCAAAGCCCAAGAAGTGTGAAGATGTTGACAGTTATGCTTCTTATGTCACAACTTGTTTCAAGATATAATCTTCACCATTATTGTCAAAAGTGTGTGTGTATAACATAAAATTAATGCACTCTGTTACTTAAAGACTCCCTAGAGAATTAAATTCGTCACACTACCGCTATTCATTACAGTACTTTTGTGTTACTGTGTCACATGGCCTGAGAGCCACTCTTATATAGAAACTTTAGGCTACAGTTTCACACACTGACACAAATCCTAACCCTTATGAGGACACAGGATCTTTCTTTTAGTGTTTAAGTATAAACACAAAGCTGACAGCAACATTGAAAACCAGCCAAGCACTACAGACCAATCGCCGCAGAAAGAAACGGGTACAGGTAGAACTGGAGGTTGCACTGACTTCTCTTCTCAGTTTTTGTTACCTGTTGAAGATCAGATTCTATCTTCTTGGCTGGTGTCAGGAAGCAACCGGCTTTAACATGGCTCTGGGTTCTTTGCTGCTAGTTTAGTGTTTGCACGGTGCCCTTATTGTCCTTTTGTTTATCCTTGCATGCAATGAAAATAAAATTTAATTCCAAATATCCACATCTCAAAAGGTCTATACCACTCCATCATTTTCTCCTCCCTGCACATGAATTGAAGGCAGCTGATGGTACCCGAGGGACACAAGACAAAAAAAAAAAAGAAAAAAGAAAAATAAAGACATGTTAGTTGAGCTATTGTAGAGATAATTGAGGGTGCCGTATAACACAATGTCAGTATTGAATTTAATAGTAACACTATGAGTAACAGTACTGCGTAACAGAGAAATGCAATTTGATTACAGTAACACGCAATGCTAAAAATGAGACAAGCATGACTCAAATCCTTCATCAACAGTAATATATTTGACAAGAGCAGTGTCAGCATTGTTTAGCGGGAACAAAGTCTGCAAAGGGAGGAGGTTGGGGTGCATGGATAGGTCAACAAAACACGAACTATATATATATACACATATACATAATAATAATAATTATAATTATAATCATAATTATAAGTATATAATAATATAGATAAGATTAATATATAATATTATACAGTGGGGCAAAAAAGTATTTAGTCAGCCACCGATTGTGCAAGTTCCCCCACTTAAAATGATGACAGAGGTCAGTAATTTGCACCAGAGGTACACTTCAACTGTGAGAGACAGAATGTGAAAAAAAAAATCCATGAATCTCACATGGTAGGATTTGTAAAGAATTTATTCGTAAATAGGGTGGAAAATAAGTATTTGGTCACCTCAAACAAGGAAAATCTCTGGCTCTCACAGACCTGTAACGTCTTCTGTAAGAAGCTTTTCTGTCCCCCACTCGTTACCTGTATGAATGGCACCTGTTTGAACTCATCATCTGTATAAAAGACACCTGTCCACAGCCTCAAACAGTCAGACTCCAAACTCCGCCATGGCCAAGACCAAAGAGCTTTCGAAGGACACCAGGAAAAGTATTGTAGACCTGCACCAGACTGGGAAGAGTGAATCTACAATAGGCAAGCAGCTTGGTGTGAAAAAATCAACTGTGGGAGCAATCATCAGAAAATGGAAGACATACAAGACCACTGATAATCTCCCTCGATCTGGGGCTCCACGCAAGATCTCATCCCGTGGGGTCAAAATGATCATGAGAACGGTGAGCAAAGATCCCAGAACCACACGGGGGGACCTGGTGAATGACCTGCAGAGAGCTGGGACCAAAGTAACAAAGGTCACCATCAGTAACACACTACAACGGCAGGGAATCAAATCCCGCAGTGCCAGACGTGTTCCGCTGCTGAAGCCAGTGCATGTCCAGGCCCGTCTGAAGTTTGCCAGAGAGCACATGGATGATACAGCAGAGGATTGGGAGAATGTCATGTGGTCAGATGAAACCAAAGTAGAACTTTTTGGTATAAACTCAACTCGTCGTGTTTGGAGGAAGAAGAATACTGAGTTGCATCCCAAGAACACCATACCTACTGTGAAGCATGGGGGTGGAAACATCATGCTATGGGGCTGTTTTTCTGCCAAGGGGACAGGACGACTGATCCGTGTTAAGGACAGAATGAATGGGGCCATGTATCGTGAGATTTTGAGCCAAAACCTCCTTCCATCAGTGAGAACTTTGAAGATGAAACGAGGCTGGGTCTTCCAACATGACAATGATCCAAAACACACCGCCCGGGCAACAAAGGAGTGGCTCCGTAAGAAGCATTTGAAAGTCCTGGAGTGGCCTAGCCAGTCTCCAGACCTCAACCCCATAGAAAATCTGTGGCGGGAGTTGAAAGTCCGTGTTGCTCGGCGACAGCCCCAAAACATCACTGCTCTCGAGAAGATCTGCATGGAGGAATGGGCCAAAATACCAGCTACTGTGTGTGCAAACCTGGTAAAGACCTATAGTAAACGTTTGACCTCTGTTATTGCCAACAAAGGTTATGTTACAAAGTATTGAGTTGTATTTTTGTTATTGACCAAATACTTATTTTCCACCCTGATTTACGAATAAATTCTTTACAAATCCTACCATGTGGATTCATGGATTTTTTTTTCACATTCTGTCTCTCACAGTTGAAGTGTACCTCTGGTGCAAATTACTGACCTCTGTCATCATTTTAAGTGGGGGAACTTGCACAATCGGTGGCTGACTAAATACTTTTTTGCCCCACTGTATGGTGTTGTATATATATATATATATATTTTAATATATATATATATATATATATATATATATTATATAATATATATATATAAAACTAAAACATACGTAATATTGCTGAATTAGCTCAAAATAATGACTAGCAGTCAATCATAGCTGCATTAAGTTACTGCCTGTCTGATTTTCTTTGACTGTGTTAGTACATTTCACCACAGTCCACATTAAAAGTTTACTAAAGTTCAGTTGATGTTTAACTGTGAAAGTCAGAATTATTTTCTGAAAGGTCTAATCAGCAACCTACACTCTACTGTAAATATGTATGCTGTGAATGAAGAACTGCGGTCTCCATTAAAAAAGCTCTTTGCCCTCACTTCTTTATTCTTCTCCCCCTCTGTTGGACCAATCACTTCCATCTGTGGTCAGCTGTAAAAAAAAAAAAAAGAAGTGTGTAATACAAAAAATATTCTCATATGCATATGAAAAATCATGTCCTGGATGTAGCCCTGAGAGATTAAATAGATTTATATTGACACTTCCTCACATTCCACTGACAAATTGGCCGTTTCTGCGTCGTTGCCAAAAACCTGCTGGTTACCTAGGCAATGACATTAAACGGCTCTTTACGTGTGATAAAGTCAAACAAAGATGACGCACTGTATCCAGCAACTATAGCTAAGGAATAGGAAGTAAAATGTCAAGCATTTCAAAAGGAAGCTGCTGTAAACTGTGGTTATGGAGACTATAACAAATCATTGCCCAGACCTAAAAGTCTCTTTGTTCCAGCCAGTCCTGCTCCTCGCTAAGTGAATATTATGGCTCTGAGTGAAGGAGGGAGGAGAGTTCGATGTTTTTTGTATATCCCTACTTGAGCCTTGTGTGTGCTTGGCACAGGGGCCTCGAAAGAGCGCAAAGAATAGAAGAGGCAGGGTCACAACAAGTATTCGGCGCTATAAGGGCTTGAACTGGCACAGGCTCTTGGCATGTGCACAATGCATGTTGGGATGGCAGTGTCCAAGAGCCTCCTGACAGAGACACAAGCAGCTTGGGGTGGAACCAGCATCTCAGTGGGGACACAGAAAACGAAGGGAGGGAGACAAGATCAGAAGCAGAGGGGAAAATTGAGACAGATTTTCTTGCAGGTGTTGAGATAATAGACGAACAAATGATCTAATTGTTGGAGCACGAATCAAGGATTGGAGTCCCTCAGATGGTTCGGGGGGGGGGGGGTTCAGAGATCACAGAGAAAGCAGGATTTGAATTACAAAGACAGTCTAGATGACATATGCTAACCTAAAAACCATGACTCAGATGTTCTTTCATATTCACAACTGTGAAATAGTTTAAAGCGCACATATTTCACATCAACAGGCCAAAGTTTTCATTTATCCAGCTTTTTTCTGCATTTATGGTTTATGGACAACAGGTCCCACTCACTTCATCAGGTTGACATTTATTCTCTTGTCAGCAAAGAAATGTATGCACTTATCAATTAATTTCCTTAGTAGGATAAAGTTAGTAGTACTGTAACTTGCCATCATTTGTCCAAAATTTGTTATTTTCCCAGCTTTTTGATTTTTTGTGAGCATGTTAGCCCAGTGACGTCAAAGCATCATTGCGCTCTTTTTATGTGGTCAGGCTGGGAATATTAGGGGAACTATCTGAGGGACTTTTATGGTTAGATGACTGAGCGCCACAGCTGGCCTTCTTGAGTGTTCAGTGCTTATTACCTACCCAAACTGGTCCAGGGAAGGAGAACCAATAAAGCAGGATCCAAGAGGCTCAATGATGCACATGCAAAACCAAGTCTGCGCAATGTGGTGTTACACCACAGAAGAGCTACTGTAGCACAATGCTTGATATAGGAAAGGTATCAGGATACATTTCATTGTTGCTTGGTGTGCACAGGGCAGTGTTGACCTGTGTCCACAATGCAACAATCAAAAAGGGTCCACTACCTCATTTAGTCATGATCTTTTTTAAATTCACATGCACACTTCAACTTTTGATGATGCCAAGGTTTGCAGTCCTGTTTTTCTACTGTAATTCTTTCTTTATTGTGTTTTATTAATTTCTCATCCTGTCAGATGGTTTCTCTGTCCCCTCCTGGAGGTTGAGCCGTACCACTACATCACTGACTATTTACAAAATGCTTGTTCGGTGCAGCATATTAGCATGTACGGTTTTACATTAAAGTTACAGTCCCAAAACATAGAAACACATTTATGCACAATCTAATCAACAAGCTCCTGCTTTAAATTATTCAGAAACACCCCTCACCTCTATCCATATTCTCCGGTGAGAGAAGCAACGATATATTTGGAACATCACACTTTTAAGAGCGTGAGCTTCAACTCCCCTGGGTCATTTTCTGCTCTGGTCTTAATTGAGAGTGTTCTGGAAAAATCATTACTATATTAATGATTTAACACAAAGTAACTACCTGCTTTTTTCCAGGAGGAAAGGGAGATTTGCTTCGAATCAATACCCATGCACGCTCATTATAAGGGGGGTAAAGTTATAGTAATTAGGCAGACACCAATAACTTTTTAATGATCTTTGTTTTTAATTGCATATTATCGGGTTGCACAGTCTGTGTGTTTATACCCAAATATAAGATAATGGTGAAAGGAGAAGTAGATTAAAGAGAGGAGGCACCTGCAATTTTTTTCTTTTTTTTTCTTTTTACTTCAGCAGCAAGAACAGATAGTCTGCAGAAAAAAAAGGAGGATAAATGTGACCATCCCTTTGTGTCTTTTCTTTTGTGCATCAGTTTACAAGTAATGTGCCCATACTGGCAGTCTGGGGTTTTGAAATATTTGTGAAATAACACTTCCCTTTCTGCTGTCTATTAGGCTGAGGAAGTGAAAGGACTGTAGACAAAAAAAAAAAAAAAAAAAGGGGCACAAGGACCTTTAAGAGAAATCATTAATATTGCACTTATATCATAGAGTGTTTCAATTAAACACTTACTGGTTAAGTAAAAAAATATTAATACATTAACTGTTTATTCAGTCTGTTTTCAGCTGACTGCAGGCAGTCGTGTGTCCCGCCGTTGATTAAAGGTATCATTTCGCCACTACAAAATAAAAGGCAATGAAAATATAAATTAAAATGAGGATAAAATGCAACTGCAATGGGCAGCCATCTGTTAGCTCTTAAAGGGGAAGTGGTATACTCGAAGCAGCGGAGGGCTGTGTGTCTCAGGAAGAATAAGAGAAGGAGTGGGATAAATGTGGTGATAGAAAGAGCCCAGGAATGCCAGGCCGGCAATCCAGGACTGCTCTGAATAAGCGAGCAAGCCAAGAGACGTTTTTCTTCTTCTTCTTTTTCCGCCCTTTGCCCCACTCTGCCTCCCTTCTCCCTCCCTTCCTCGGCCTGTTCGCTCTGGCCGGTTCCCCCGAAACACCGCAGCAGATTGTCGATCCAACGACTCCCTTGTCAAGTGATTATCTAGGAGCTTTAATGTAATCTTCCGCTCTCACGTACCATATTTCAATTACGAGTGCCATTGCGAAACAAGCTGCATATTCACTTCACCAATCGCCCCGCTGCTGCCTCAACAATGTCAACTGTAAAAGAACGCCAGCTGAAGGCAATTACGCATGTTTTCAGAGCCAATTATGATCGCTCTCACGGCGGCGGTTATGCCACAAGCAAGGGAGTGTTAGGAAATTTTTAATTTAATGACAATATGCTCATGGTAGGATTCAGCATGCGGCCCCCACTCCCAGGCCTGCCATTTCAGAATCCACAGAGGGAACCATTAGGCAGATAGGAAAAGATTATGGCCTCTCTCAAGGGCCACACTGGGAGCACAGGGATGGCCTCAGTAGTGCCGGGTAGATGGCATCCACTCATCCTCTCTGCAAGATCACAGCTGGCAGGGCCGAGTCCAAAGCAGAGAGGCAGGCTGGTTAGCTCGTCATCCAGTTTGGACTATGCCTGCAGAGGGAGCATAAACTCACACATTCTCACAGCAGACCGGAGGCTGAGAGATGCTGCGGAGAGAGATCAAAGTCTGCTCTGCGGGGCTTCCTTCTTCGACATTGCTGAGACACGGGCTTGACACCATTGAGTCTGAAAGCTTCTGGTAAATGGTCTTGAATTTGACATGCGAGGTTTTGGGGTTGTTTTTTTTCCAAAATTGTGGAAACAAGTTTTCAGCTTTGTTCCAGAAAAAGAGCTTGGAGGAGGAAAAAGTTGTAAAATGACACACGTCACAGTAAAATATATATTTTTTTAAAATTAATCTGTCAGTTACTGGTTATGAAGTAAATGACAATGTCATAATACATGTTTTAAAAGATCTATATTTTACGAAAGCTGTTTTACGTGCATGATCGCACGACCACTACAAGCAAGAGGTTACAGAACAGTCAGGTTTGTATTCACCGTCACAGCAGCAAAATAGGTTTTACAGAAAGAAAGCATATTGTTCGTAAATTTGGGTTTTAACGGTTTTAAAGGCTCAATTGTTCAAAAAACAAAATGCAGGTTAGAGCTGAGCCTCCCCTCCCTCTCCCAGTGGGATGTTTGTATAAAACCCAGTCAGTTCTCGGGGGTAGGGGTTGACAGGAGAAGACATCGCCCCAGTCCCTGGGAGATTGGTGAACACAACACATATATTAATGCATTAAATGTGTTGACTGTGTTCAGCCCAGAGATGCAGGAGTGAGAGAGAGCGAGAGAAAGGTTTGGGGGAAGAGGAGAAAAAAAAGCTGTTGTTATGTATGGTGTTGTCTTGTATACCGCGCCTGGCAGTGTGTGTAAGTGTGTGTGTGTGTGTGTGTGTGTGTGTGTGTGTGTGTGTGTGTGTGTGTGTGTGTGTGTGTGTGTGTGTGTGAGGTGGGGGTGTTGGAGAAGTGTTGGCCAGATTATAAGGCCTGTGTTGAGAGATGAGGGATGGCCAACTTGTAAACAAGTGACAAGCGTCCTGGATGACAATTCCTAATCCATCATAGTGCTGTCAGCGGTGACCGGCGAGGTGACGGACAGCACCCAGGAGAGGGGGCAGCTGGTGCACGTCAGTCCACATCATAATTCGATTTTGCACATGAGCCGAAACAGAAGAAGAGTCAGAAAGAAGAAAGAACTTTCTGTCAGTTGCCTTCTTCTCAGTCAGTCGTCTCCATTTTCTCACCTCTGTCTCATTTTTCATCGTTTTAAGGCTCTGAAATGATGTAATGTTCAATTATGGGGAGGAAAAAAGGGATGCCATCAATTTTGTAAAAGTTCCTTGTGAGTTCAGTTGAAAATGTAATCTTCTTACATATTTGTCAGCATTTACTAAGTGGCAAAAAACATTACTAAACTGACAATAAAGAATACATAAGTTTATATAAGAATATAATATGCGTGAGTTTTTTTTTTTAAGTCAATAGAGACTGAAATGTTATCCTACTTAGTGACATTATCTTGCAATGCAACTCCAGTGAACTGTTTTGTTTGTTTGTTTTTCAGTGATAACAGGAATCTGTATAAAGAGGTTGGCTTTACTCCCAACTCATGACATGATAACACAGAGCCAGCCTAGCAAGTGAACTAGGCATCTGCCCCTACCCTCCACACACACACACACACACACACACACACACACACACACACACACACACACACACACACACACACAC
>NW_024582753.1:448884-513273 GCF_018398535.1 Haplochromis burtoni
CACACACACACACACACACACACACACACACACACACACACACACACACACACACACACACCCACCAGCAGGGGGACCCAAGAGTGTTCAAACATCTCAAAATAAAGACTGATTAAAAAAAATCTGCAGTAATCACACATAACAAAATCAAAACATCTTGATGAATCTGTTCAGCTTGCATCAGAGCTGGTGTCATGTAACTACTTACAAGTAGATTACAACAAATATGTCCCCATAAAGTGTTTATTCATCTGAGGTTGCAAAGTGAAAGATATGATGAAGCTATGTTTCCACAACTAATTACAGCATTACATTAAGTGTCAAATGAGCCCTGAGTTCAGTCAAGGTTTGGTGAACTAATGTCAGCTGGCAGGTAGTTAGCGTTAATTTAATGTTAGCTAGCATTAATATGAAAATAGCTACATTTCGCCCCTTTAAGATTGTAAAACTAATAGAATTGTCTGAGCTACACAGATTTAAGTTTTTAACAATATACAAACTTTCCTGCATGTTAGCTAGATTATGTTGTATGTAAACCATAGCAACCAAGTATAATGGCAAAGTATAGCAGCAAAATTTTATTTATGTCATTTTCTCTTGTCAACTACTTTATTCAGAACAAAAACAATATTAGGAATCTATGTGTAATAAAATTACCAGCCAACTTATAAAAAGAGGCACATGGTAAGATCTTAAATAGACTGTAAGTGTTAAAAAATAAATCTGCACATCATACTCATTTTAAAATAATCCATAAATGAATTTATAGCTGAACATAGGACAGTATGTTCCCCAATTTTTTTTTTGGAATTCTCATGTCTTTTAAGAGAAAATTAGAGTTTTATTTTTTACATTTTGAAAACTTGTAAAGATCAGGTGTAAACCAAACCTAGACTAAATATGAGAGATATTTGGGCACAGGTGTAAAGAGGCCTATGAGTATTAATCTTTCTTTTTGGCTGCTGGTGCGTTGATTTAGTTGCCCATGTTATGTCAAGGCCGTCATTCTTTTCTTAAAGACCTTGCTTCCCTGCCAAACCAGGATTTCCGATTGAGGGGTCTCAATAACAACTTTGATGTGGACGGCGTTCTGGAGGGTGAAGTGAAAGGCGCTAGGGAGGGGGGCCACACAATGGCCTGACCTTCCTACTGCATCTGCACAGATCGCACTCTAAATGGTCACATTGATGCTGCTTCTTAGGCCTTTTCTGGGAGCCCTGATGGAGCCAACACTGGTGGACTGGGACACAGCAAAGCCTGGGCACCTGCCAAAAGACAGGGACAAATTGATTGAGACCAAGCTAGCTCCTCCTGCATTTAACCCCTGCTCCAGCACCAGTTGGTCCTTCTAAATCACCACATAAGAAAACAGAAAAAATAAAGCCTAAATGGAGCTGCTGCTGCTAAAACATATCCCTCTTTAAATTTACTTTTCATTATTTTCCATTTCAATTTTTCTTTGTTATTATTGTTGCCTGCTGATTGTATTCACTTCTGTTTTTACTCTATTTGTTAATTTCTATTTGGTTACATTTTCACTCAATTACTGAAAAAGTTGGCCTTCAGTCTTTTTGGCTCAGTTTGCAGGGGCACTTGTGAATAAATACAAAGTTGGAAGAGACTGCTTGCATTGTGCCAGAGGCATTGTCACTCGTAATGATGAAGGTGAAATTAAAAATCCCTATAAACCATGCTGTCTTTTACTTGAAAAACCAATTAAAACAACTGAGTTGATTTGCCATCCACTAAAACTACAAAAGCCTCCATCCTGTTAGTGTAGTGGGGTATTGCAACAAAGTCTGCTGCATGCTTTACTGCTATTTTCAGTAATGCTACACTGGAGAACAAAAGGGGGCGGTTATGTGTTTAAATTCTTAAATGCAAGCAAAGTTCTAGTTATATCCTTTCGTTTTATATCAGTATCAATAAATGCACTGCTTTCTTTCCACAGAGGGACACAGTTTTCCACCCTCAGATGTCTTGCTAGTACACATAAGGTCACCACAGAACAAGAGTGGGAAGAATCTGGGAGCAAAAGGCAAAATGGTTTGTGTCGATTTAAGCAAGAGGGTAATAGGAGGAGTGGGAAAAAAATCAATAACAACATAAAATTGATTTAGTGCGTGTCATAAAACATAAGTAAGTGCTCTGAGATGGAGAAAACTGGAGTCTCAATTTAATCTGTGCAAAAGCTGCACTGTACAGATGAAGCGATGTCAAGAGGGAGAAAGATAGGAAGCGGCTAAAGGAGAGTGGGTGGGAAGAAAGAAGAAAAGCAGGAGGGAGGACAGAGTAGCTCACAAGATAAAGAGAGGAAGATACAATAAAATCTAAAAGACAGACACTTAATTGTCATATTAAAGACTCTTTCCAGTGCTCGGCAGAGTGGAAGGTTAGCTCCCATTCATCATCTCGCTAACAGCCGCCTGAATGAAATCACAATTAAAATCTGCTCAGTATTGTCCCTGGGACGTTTCGCGAGCATTAATTTTTTCCCATTGATTCTCTACCCCCCATAAATCAGAAATGTTGCAGCGCATGCAATGGTTTATGGAGAAGGGATTATGGTGTTATGAAGCTAATGTAGCAGAACCGTCTCATTTACACACAGCCTCCCTGGCCAGCTTACAGGGGACGGAGTTATTACACTATTACACAGCCTATCACAAACACAACACACTGACACTGTTTAAACGATACGTTTAATTGGACAGTACTGTAGATTTACAGCTTTTATGATCATAACAGCATTGTGTTTTGAGGATTCTGTTCATTTGCAGCACAAAAGTGCAGTAGGAGAAGATTACAGCATTTGTCGCAGAAACCAGTGATTCTCTAAACATCTCAGAAGGATTATCCAAAGCCCTGATCAGTTCCTATATATAATTTTCCAGTATATGGTTCTAAGGTGTAGACTTTTACACCCTTAAAAGACAAATCCAAGCACTGAAGTTTAGTTTAGTCTGAAAAAGTTTTGCTCTGCCATTCCTAAGTTGCTATTAAAAAAATAATAAAGTAAAGGAGAATATTAAATGCCGTAATATAAAATAAAAGGTAGAAGAGTACACAATAAAATAAACAGATAGTTTTAAAGTAAGTAAATAATAATAATTAAGAGCCAGTGAGGCTGCTAGCTAGCTAGCTGCCCGCTAGGCGTTATCTCAGCTTCTTTTAAACATTCAGCATGACCTCGCTACCTTGTTTGCAGTGGGTTTTTGTTTTAAACTTCAATAATGTGATTTGTAATTAAACTGTCTCCATTCTTGGTTAGTGGTACTCTGGTATTGTTTTTATGAACATGTTAGACAGTGCTCTTGCACTCCCTGCTAACCATGCTTGCTGGTTAGCTAATAACATAGCACACCCCCGCCTTCTGTGTAAATGCAATCAATTTAGCCTAAATGCTAAAATAAAGGCTTCAACACAAGGTGACAAGATGACTGGTGAAAGCACAGTGGCTACATCCATCTTTTAGATATAGTTTAAGACAGAGCACAGTTGTTAGTGGGAATAATGCACAGCATTATTATTATTTGCAAGCATCTGGTCTTTGTCTGAAATCATTTTCTTGTCCAGTCATTTGCTGCCTTACCTATTTTGCATAATAATTTAATCTGCTGTGAGCAGCAAACTGTCATTATGAAGGTGTATGTGATTTTTTTGTCCTTACTGACAGGTGTCATGTCATGCAAAGCTAATTTGGTTCTACAAATTACACAGCATTGTATCGTAGAACTTTTAGTTTGTGTTAATTGCATGCATAAATTTCCCACTCATTTTGGACACTCAATAAATACTATACCATCTTTATCGTTTACAGCTGTGTCTTCCTAAGTAATATGAGCCTTGTAAAAGAACATGGGTAAATGCAACAGATTTGTCACTGTGTTCTCATAGCACATTGTTATATTGTTGTTTTTTTAATGGCTTGAGCCCATCAGCAATCCAAAATCCATAACTATCATAGTTCATTCTGAGGGAGTTAGATCAGAATGAACTACCCAAACATCACATCATCGTCACATAAACTGGTCCTGACAGCAGCTAAAAAGGGAGATGGATCATGTGCTGTAGCTTTTTGATGCTGGAAAAGTTTTTATTTTGATGAAGCCCTTAACTCATAGCTAGAACACCATCACCACCAGACATCTCTATACAATGAACACACATATACACACACACACGCACACATAGAAACACACGCACTGCTTTTCCAACAGTGATAATTGTATCTTCAGCGTCAACGGCTTAACAGGACCAAATCATAGCAAGTACCTCTTGGCTAAAGCAAACCACTTCTACTAGATGAAGTGCATATGTCTGCCTTTGTGCAAAGATGGCCTAACTGCAGTTTAACTTTATCCTATAACAATAGAAATGATATATACAAGCAGAAGTACAATGACCTTTGGAATTTCAATATGAAGAGGAAAAGCAGCAAGTCTCTTTGACAGGTTGCCTCACAGCCAGTGTCTACATGTAAAAATGATGTATGTAAAGAGAAATATCCATAAGTGCCATGGCCTGCAGTCTTTCCCATACATGGCTTTTACTGAGCCTGGCGACATGTTGAAGGCACTGTATGCAACAACATGAATGACAGCTTTACAGTGTGCATAAAACTTCTCTGTAGACAGAGACACACGGTTATACTGCCTGGTGTCTCCAGCTCTTAAGAAAACAGCATCAGGAAGCTTCTGGTATTAATGTGCAGACTGGAGTTGGACACTTAAACAGGGAATCAGTGCCATCTCTACACAGCTCACGCATTCGTTCATTTACAAATTAGTGCTTTTACCGAGGTTTTTAATGACTGAAATGATGTTTATTTTACTTGTTTTTTCACTTATTAATGTAAACAGCCCTTAGTATAACACGATTTCCTCAGTATTTATGTAATCACAAGAACGATAGATCTTCATCCGGAATTTAGCACTCTTAAACTTGTACAGAGTTAGTTGAACCGGCCAGAAAGTCCAGCAGGTGGGGAACTAGTTCCTGCACCAACATGGTAAGTTCTGCAAGGCTGTAGAGAAGAACGGGGACTACTGTTGCATTTAGGCTACAGTTGTTGGACTCACTGGAGAAGCAACTGTAAGACGAGGTCTGCCACAGGATATGATAACACAAATTCAACAAAAGAATAAAGCACAAAATTCCAAACCATACAAAAATTATTTATAAGATGGCACAAAACACAATATGTGTAGTCGTAGTGCTTCTTTCATCACTGCAATTAAGTTAAAGGACTTTTTCTACACAGAATGAATGTTGTTTAGATTGAAACATCAGCTCTAACAATATCTAATGTAATGATGTAAATGATTAAAAAAATCTTGCTTGGTAAATGTAAAAGGGCAATGGTAAGTGGAATATAATTAAAGCCCTCGAATTAACTCAATCACATATGGTGACTTTTAAGTCTGTCGGATTTATAAAAAGATGATTGAATTGCCTTCTAAGGAGGGGAAATAAAGATGTCACACTTTGAAAGACACTACGTGCGTAATTACTAATCAAAGCTGTCGATCAAAGGAACAGAGAATTCGATTGCCTCGAACTTTAACGGAATCAAACTGGTTCAAAATCATAAGCGTATAATTCTTCACATCTAACAAGGTATTCATTTCATAAATGGCACTGAAAAGTAACATGTTGTGCCCGAATAGACCCGTCAAACATCCACATTTTCACTTTGTACTGACTGATCCCAGGACTACAGAATAATGAGGAGCCTAGAGAAATCTCAGGAGTAATGTAGAACTTGTACAGCAGATAAACAAATCATTTGCTCTAATGCGTACGTTATCTAAGTAATGATACAGCCGTGAATAATGTTATTTGACAACAATAAATGGCTACTTGATAAGAGGAAGGGGGATTTACAGTGTCTGTGGGGACAAACATGATAGCAGTGAAATAAATGCATTCTAAAGCGCAACGCTGTAATTCAATCTTTAGTGAAGATCTTTACGGTGCAGCCGGGGCTTCCACCGTCAGCTGCAGTCTGCCATAGAGCATCACATCTCCTAGATAAATTCTCAAGACAGTCTGTGAAATGCTCCCATAACCAGTGACACGAGATGATTTCCCGCCTCTGACAAGCCCCAGTATTGAGTATGATAACACTTACTTTGTCTTCATCCTTGGCTGGAGTATAATATCAATCCGTTTGATGATCCAGCAAACCGAGTCGAGCACTTGTGTATCAATCTTCATACATCGCTGCCTAGTGTCTAACAAAGAGGCCAGAATGGGATCATTCAATCACTCCTGGGTTGCGCTCTGTTTGGTACACTTGGCCTTCTTTACAGCTCAAGTTTTTCACTCTCTGTGAGCATCTGTCCTATTTTTCTATTTCAGTTTCCCTCAATTTCCCTTTCCTTGTCGGGGATAAAGACACTTATATGTCTGCACGCTTGTCATAACTAAGCACACTGTTCTTCCTATCGTCCAGTTGTTGCTATGCCTTCCAATAAACTGTTTGTCTTACCTTTGATTTCAACAACCGTAAAGCATCACTCCATAATCTTAACCACTTACCCCTACAGCAGGTTGAATCCGTCCTCATTACCCTTCTCTTTGGGTATCAAAAGGAATCCGTGTACGATGTTTTTTTTAGATTTTGACTTTACTTTTGTATTTGACTTTTTATTTTTAGTTGCTCTTTATGCACCAATACGACTTGGTTAGGTTTAACATACACCCGTCCAGGTTTTCCACATTAAGAGAAACGTTGATGAGTCCTGCAATAGTCTAAAACCCATTTTTCCTGTCTTACTGAGTCTCTTTTAGACGTTGTTGGAGTTTGAGAGAAGTCTGTCAAACCATTCATCCACTGATCCATTCATACATCTATATATTCACTTGACCAAAACAAAACTGGGTTCAATTCAGGATTGCAGAGACGCTGAAGCCTATCGAAGCTCTCAAAGGGCGAAAGACGGGGTACATCGTGTCTCAACACGTGCAGGGGCCTTCGAGGGACAGCAATTTTGGGTCCAAAGACAAATTTTCATGGAATCTTAAAGGTTTACTTCTGACAATTGTGGATGCCATACGATGCCAACAATTCTCTGTATCCCCCCAAAAAAGAAATAAAAAATGTTATAGCTGCAAATAATATTTAACAGCTACAGCATACTGACTATTTCCTATTCTCTGGTCACTAAAGGGGGTTTTGCAGCCAATGTTTGGTAGCAGGATTTGGTTCATTGTGAAGACAACCACGAGGCTATAGTCTTCCACTGAAATATAGCTCAATCAATAGACACGCAGCAATCAACTTTTACTTGTCAGTTTTGATATATCCAGTCATAGCTTAGGGTTGTTTTGCGATGTCTAATGTTCTGTGAAGATGGGCTTTTCATATTCTTTATCGTTTCTCACTCTTTTTTTCACCCCATCAACAAAAAAATGTGTTCACACTTTTGTGAAATAAAACCTCTAAGGGAGAGAAGGAGGGGAGAAATGAGGAGAAGAGAGGGGGGGGGGGACAATGAAATTTAACCCGTTTAAAACTGTATCATTTTCCGACCGTACCTCAGGGCTCTGGGTGTTTATCGGTGGGACTGGAGAAGCAGAGATCACCGGACTGGTAATTGTTTCCTCTAAATCTGCTGAGCTCTGAGGAACACCAAGTGCAGTTTTTCATCAGACAGAGAATGAGAGGGTAAAAGGACAATACTAGGAAAAGCAAAAATGCTTTAGTCCATCATGTTGGTTTTTATCACTTCATCTAGCAAGTTAGGAAGGCCACTAGCCTTCCACACAAAATAATTATGAACACAGCTTTTGCCACTGACGGGGAGTTGGCGTTGCTTTCTGCAGTCAGTAGAGCACATACAGTGTTTTCTTAGAATAAAGCTATTAAAAAGAAATAAATTACTTCTGTTTTAATTGATAAAAAAAGAGAATATTTTCAAATATTCCTTAATGCTAACTCAATTTGACATTTTGCTACAGAGTCAAAGCTCAGCAATAGGCCTGATATCTCATTTAGCTGTAAAGTGATGTGCTCTGCACGCAGCCACAAAAAGACATCAGAAAAGCAAAGTACTGCCACACTCCACTCGGACCAATTTGTCTCCATCACTCCATTTATATAAACACTGAATGATTTAGCTAAAATTGTGCCGAGAATCTTATGGGGATTTTTTTCCCCTTCTGCTTTATTTTCATTATACTTTGAGTATGTTAGAGGTTTCGATTCTGCGTGTGCATTTGGCTTTGAAAGTCTCAGATTTAGAGCGGTGGTATTGGCTCATTTTTCATATCCATTGTTGGCTTGTCAGGGTGTCATAGCTGTTCCACAGAGCTGTTAGATCAGTCCAAATGTATAAATCATCCAGGATCTGACACACTCATTTAATTTGGGAGGCCCTGGTGCAACAGCGGGACTATTAATGAAAAATCCCTGCCCTGTTTGCTGAGTGGGAACATTCAGTCTATTTTATTTTATTTTTTACATGGATATTCCGCATTATTTCGCCGAGTAGGCTGTTGGCGACCAACCTGGCACTTTGTCATTTATCATCATATGCTGTGTTTGTCAATCTGCTGAATTCTTTTGGTCGGCAGTCCCATGCAAAGATCACTCTGCATATTAAGAAAACGGGGACACCTCCGAGGGCGCTAGGTGAGCCAAACCTCTCACATTCCACAGTGGTTCCAACCCTAGAGCCTGTGTTATTGTTTTCCATCTGTGAAATAAAGTAACAGGTACTTAATGTACCAAAAACAATTTGTACAGCAGTTCTTTTTCCCCATTGAAGGCGTGCATGGCTCGCTGAGGGCTCCCCTTATCTCAGCGAGGCTAATCCATTTTCACACTGCGCTCCGGCGCTCTCATTTTACAGCTGAGGAGCTCTCCGGCTCCACGCTGGGCCTGAAATGGGACCCCAGTCACTGTGGCCCCTTGGAGTTTGCGTAGGTAAGTGTGCAGAACAAATGCTGAAAAGTCTTTAGAAAGTTAAAGGGACTAGTTTGGCTTTTCTCTCTCCCTCGCTCTCTCCCTCCCTGGGCTCCAGCACCTGCATTTTTTTGTGCATTTCACAGTGTGAGCTGCCGTGCTTGAGCGCTGTCGAAGGAGAGTTTTTAATTGGAGAAGCATTAAAAAAAGTGAGAAATGGTGTATTCTGCGCTGGCGTGTACCTGTTCAAACTGTTTTATTTTGTTTTATTTTGTTTATGCTATTCTATCTGATGAAAATGCTTTTGACAGGTGAGTATGAGCCATCAAACATTTATGTCACAGCATAAAACTAATGGAGCAGGTCATTGTCAAGGTGCCTCACTGGTGTAGACTCACACAAAGGCCCTGTTTACAAAGCATGTATTGATACCACATGTGCAAGCTGCAGTACGAGCTGAATAGTAGCAAGTGGGACTGATTGTGGTTTAAAATGATTACCGCAAAACTTGATGGATCACTGTTACACATCAAAAAAGCCATGATTAGGATGTTAGGGATCAGGAAAATAAATTACTCCTAAAATTGCTTAAGCTGGTTGGTTTAGTGTGTGTGTGTTTTTTTCTTTTTCATCTTTTATACACTGCAACCATATTTAATGTTAGTGGGATATTTCGCTGTTTTTGAACTTATAGAATGAAAAACATGTTTATCTTTTCCTCAAAGTGGAAGTATGTGCATTAAAGCAGGCTGTGGCACAGGAAAAAGCTGGCAGCTCTGTTACTTGATAATGATATTTGGGTCCCACAGCTTCCACATGAATTACTATCTAATGGCGGCCCTTCTGTCGGTCTCGTGTCACGAGTGTTTTAAGTGCAGGTTGGAAGGAAAGGGTTGTCTTTGTTTGGGACAGTCAGCCAAGATTAACTGGGATCATCCTGGTTCACAGATACAAGGTAAGAAAGTCCCCCAGAATAAAATAACAACAATCCAAATGCTTAAATTAAAGGAGGAAACAAAGCAAAGTTACAAATGTAACAAAAGTCAATATGTGTGACTTTGACAAATTGTCTGTGTTTATATGATTGTTTCTTTTTTTCTATTGTTTTTCTAGATCCTGACAACGTTCAGACTTTCGCTCACATATCACTGAAAAACTGTTTTGTTTCACTTGCGAGTCGTGCTCCTAACCCTTCGCCATCCCATCATGCCAAGTCATTTAAGGCATCTGTGGCCTCTCTGGCCCAGCCTCTGCAGCCCCATCAACCCCCTGCCGTGGCTCATAACAGCGCATGCCCACTTGGCTGGGCCAGCCGGGAGGGCAGCCGGGCCAGGACTCCCAGGACTCCCAAGCATCCAGAGCAGCTGGAAGCCCCATCTTCCCATCCTGCTTCTCAGCAAAACAATCAAAACAGAAAATCTATAATAAATCAGTCTCAGGCTCTATATGGGAAAAGAAAAAAAAAAGAGGAGGGATTCAGTCAAGGAAATCGCTGTTTGAAAACTGAAAGCAATGAATTTTCTTCAGCTATCTAAAAAAAAAAAGTTGCCAGGTCCAACCTGGAGTGTGTGAATGTAATAGAGTGCCGCGACTCCATTAGCAGGCGCTGTCATGTTTCCCTTTTCGACCAATAAGATATAATGATGACAATTATTTAAAAGAAGAAGAAAAAAACACACAAAAACAAAAGGTGTAAGGAATCTTCTAATGTGACTAACTCTGGGTTGTGCGTTAGCAGTTACACTATATACATATAAGTGTATGTACAAGCCTGCTGATTTCAAACTAACTTAGACTCATTGAGTTAATACCTAAAAACCTAAACAACTGTAATGGAGAGCATGAAAAATCTCCCCTCCCCCTTACTTCTCACACCCTCCAAGAGGACACAAATACACACACAAAGAGTCTGACCACCCCAAAGCTAATGCAGTTGACTCAGAGGGTCATCTGTAGTTCACCACAGGGCGATTAAAAAAACACAAATCAAACATATTCCCTTTTAGGTTGTATCTTCATGGGATGATATGAGGGAAAATAAAAGTAGGAGAGGAAAAATAAGATGTTGTCATTTTACACACACACATATACACTATAAAATAATACATATATATATATATTATAATATTATTACATATATATTTATATATATAATTATATATATATGTAATGTGTTTGTGTGTGTGTGTGTGTGTGTGTGTATGTATGTATACAATTAATATTTAAAAAAAAAATTGATGCTTTAATTTATGTTGTATGGGCATCTACAGGTAAAATCAGATGACAAGATTTTTCCAATGAAAAAAGAAACAGTGGCTTCTATCTTGGTGGGCTCGCCACTCGGCCTGATTGTTTACATTAAGATGAGCTGGATTCTTTTCTCTCTCCCTCGAGTGGAGTGATTTGAAGTTTGCTCTCTCATCCATGTAACTAATGCTGAGCGAGGCTAAGCTAGAATGCATCTGAATGGGCCTCCGAGCTGCAGGAGGAAGAGATTCATAATCACAGGCGAGATGACAGGTGGATCAAATTTCTAAACTTTTTTTGTGCGCGCGGTGACAGGCTATCAGTCAGCAGGCAAAGACGATGTTTTCTTAACCTTAGAGTTGCATTAAGTTGACATCCTGCTGTAGCGGAACTGGGTGACATATTGATGTGGAGGAAATATAACAGGCGGGAAGCTTTAAGGCTTTAGGACAGAGAGGGGGGAAAAATTACAAGCAAGAGAGGTTTGGGGAGGGGGTTTATGGGTAACAGTCAAACAAAGTGACCATCTTTATGACCTGTCTGTGAATATGCCTGCTTCAGCTCTGCAGAAGCAATGATTTAAAAAAAAAAAAAAAAGAGGTTTAATACACTAGAGTAAAAGAGCAACACAATAACAGAAGGATTAGTTAAAATAAAAAGATCAGCAACAGCCGTTTAGTTATACGGGTTTTAAAATAAATACATAACTAAATAAACATCACTTTTATTGATTAATACACAGCAAACAGCAAAATGGACACCCTACAGCAATTTTTCAATTTAGGACTCGAATGGCGATGCGCCCTTCGCCATTACCCGAGAGAGCGTATTGGTGAGGCGGACTAAAGCCCGTGCATCAAATCAAAAGTGCAGAGTGTTACCATAAGCATGAAGACAAACTGCTCTCACGTTTCTAAGTACAGAAGTCTATGTTCAGTTACTTTGTCACAAATCACTGCAAGGCTTCCCTCCCAATCCGTCATTTCGGGATTACTGGGAGTTCGCGTAGGCGCTGCCATCGTCACACAAGCCTGTCACCTGCTCAGTGGGGGTAATAATTGGTATGAAATAGCGTTATGGACAGCTGAAAAGTAAGTGCTCTGATTGACTGGGAAGCCACTCTGAGGATTCCTGTTTTACACTTTGTTAAGGTTCTCAGTTCTCCTTAACTCTCTGCTCTTTTTATTCCTTCTCTTTCCCTCTCCTTTCATTTTAGCCTCATGGATTTGTTATCACAGAGGTTTAACAATTTTGCTGGCACCTCTGTCAGAAAATTTTTTTTTTTAATTTAATGACATTTTTTCAGCCAGATCTTGACTGACTCCATTTGTGGGGGTGTAACTCTATCAGAAAGCGCCTACCTGCTCTTTCGGTCATCCTTTTTCTGACTAGTCGAGCTGAGAAACAGAGGGACTAGACAGAGATGGGAAAGGCGAGATGGGAAAAACGACAAGGCTCACAGGTGGATGTGGTTTTAGCCTCCATATTCATTTTTATAACTTTCTGACAAGTACCCTTTTGTAATTTATGCCAAGAATTATCTGTGGTGACAAGTGGACAGTCATGTCAGAGGCAGAGATTGAGCAGTGGTGCGCGCAGAGACTTGCTGCACGTCTGTACAGAACAAACAGCCGTGGAAATCTGTACAAGGTAGTGGTGGTGGGGGGGTATAGCAAATCACACATTACACGACATACACTTGACAGTGAACAAGAAGAATTTGTTTCGCTCTAACACTTGAGACAAGGTGGGAAAGAAATGGGAGGAGATCAGAAGACTGTCACTTACAACAAATAAAACAGATCTAAAAGAAAAATGACTCTGCCTTTACTGTGAGATGTCTATGCAGGTTGACTTGGAAATGAGTAAAGTAATAAAAGAATTAATGCTCTTTTAGAAACCTTCCAGTGAGAATGTATGGGCAGAGCTCCAAATGCCACCATTTGAATTTGTCAAACTGTGAGAGGCAAAAACGACGGAAAAAAACCCATCACAACCCTTCTTCAGATCACCCAGTTGTTATTTGTGCCTTAATTCAGCTGCTGGTATTAGTCTCTGAAAAGGCAGAAGCGGCTGCTGTGATGCTCCAAGCCTCACATATTCTTTTCTATGGCTTATCAGTCGGAAAGCCAGAGGAGCTGTCCGGTCTCATTCTCTCATTGGAGAGCACATGTCAGGACCTATTTGCCACTGGTTACTTTGAGAGTGACATCAGTGATGACCCCTTGACCCGCGCTGACGGAGAAATGCTTCTGCAATAGTTTTCCATTACAGAGGCGAGAGAGCGCGGACACCAGACAGATATGTTGAAATGGGAAAATAGGAAAACTGGAAAAGGCATTTAGACCTGTATTTGACCTATCATGTTTCAGTTTTCTGCAGGAGCCTTTTATGAAATGACTATTTGACCCGTGAACAAAGCCCTTGTCATCACCCGCTTGTTTTCTATGCACTAACTGGCCACCAAAGAATATTACAGCTGAGGAAACGGGGTTTTTACACCAACACACGAGCTTCTTTTCTTTTCCTTTCAGTTTTTCCTCATTCTTTTCTTGTTGCTCTGTGTCTCCTTGTCAGTCTCATTATGTGTGAATCAACCTGGAATGTATCTGTAGATTTCTGAAATAGAGTACAAATTGCTATCACGGAGCTTTTGACATGCTTCTCAACAGGTTGGAAGCCAATGTTTCATAAAGATTTGAGCCGTGCTTTGTTCACCCGAAAGCACTCTGGTTGAGACAAGCTTGGATTTCTTCCAACATGATAAAAAAGAAGAACAATTAAAAACAATTGCTTTAATGTTGGTTATTATAATGCACAAGTTAAATTTCATTGAATTGAAATTTGAATTGACATTTTAACTAAGAAAGCGTAAAAAAACCTAATATTAATATGTAATACATATGTTTTTTTATATTTAGTTACATCAGATGTCAAATGAACAGTGTTGTTTTTCTTCAAATGTGACGAGACATGTTGAGTTTCACCTGTTAAATTTAGTGTGAAATTTTGGAATATGCATATATTTTTTCTCTTTACAAAACTGTGATGTGAAGATTTAAATGCTCTAGCTACACTGAGCACCTACTGGCAGACTTTTCCTTCAACTGTGAAAGGATCAACAGCTGGCTTGGCTCAGTCCACGGAAGAAGAAAAAAGTACAAAGAGTAGAACCTCTAAAGCACACTACTTTAATTACTTCATTGTAGTACATGTTGCCATATACTGCAATTGCCAGGCAGCCAGCTGAGACTTCAGAAAGTTACTGAGCTCAATTGAGATAACCATAGAAGCAAAGCAAAACAACGGAAAGTATTCATTAGTGTATTTGAGTACAGTAATGGACTTATGTATGTTTTCTAGGCATCTAATATTAAGTGGTTATTTCTATTTTATTCCATTTGACTTTTTCCACATCAATAAATTTCAAAGGCAAATGTCAAGATTTGTCTGAAAAATTTGGTTAAATTAAATTTAAGGAAATATACTTCTGACAAGTTTGTTAAATACTTGGAAAAGTTTGAGTGAGCCCTTCACATTTATTTTGTTGACTTAAAAAAAACAAAAAATCAATGAGGAGTTTAAACTAGGGATGCGTGCGACTAAATGATACTTGGTGCTTATATAATGTTTTTCTACTCATAAACAGGTATACCATAAGCCTCATTTACTCACATAGCACTTTTTTGTTATTTACAGACCAATAGATGCTTGAAACTTAAGAGCAACTACCTTGTCCGAAGGCATTTTGATATGTTGACTGGAGGAGCCTAGGACTGATTCACTGACTTTCTGATTGGTAGACAACCTACTCTTCCACCTGTGCCACAGCCACCCCAGTCAACTAGCTTTGTAAAAGTTGCTGGTCTTCCTAGTCGACCCCAGAAATACTAGCTGGTTAAACTTATATTTATTTTTTTAAAGTACCAGTTTAAAGATGACAAAGAGCTACATTTCCCAGGGGGGTAAACAGACGACAGTCATGCTAATAGGTGTGTTTCTGTATCATCCCGATGCAAAATATATATAAATAAATAATGGCTGGCTGTTTGCTGGCTCTTTTACAACAAACTTGAATATGATCACGTAAATGAAACCAGGGTGAGCACCTTCTGCAGCAGAAGTTAACACTAGCATGACAGAAAACAATGGTCGTGTCCAAATTCATGGGCTGCATCCTCCTGAGGTCGCATTTGTCACAGCGACGCGCCAAAGGCTGTCCAAATTCGTAGACTCCTCCGAATGCAGCCGACAAATGCGTCCTCCTTTTCCCCGAATTTGAAGGATGGGTCGGGTGTGTCCTTCGTGGCCTACCATATCCCAGAATTCATAGCGCGGCCCAGCCAAACTCCAGTTTCTAATAATGGCGGCCGCTACTAAGCTTTAAAATTACTCATACTAATCTTTCTGGGTCACAAAATAAACTTTTAACATATTTTCAGGCGAGAAAGTAGCTGTGTAAACATCAAATATCTGCTCGGTTTATCAAGATATTGCATATTTGCAAAAGTGCTTCGACGTTTTCGGAGCATCTGCTACCCACCAGCTCGATAGCAAGCCGGGAGCTCGAGGGTCACTGAAGCCGCCGAGAACGGCACAACTCCCGGCACATCATTTTCAGATCACCGCGGAGTTTCGCTACTCAGGTTAAACGTAATATATAAGTCACTTAGATAACCTAAAAGTGTTATTGTTGGGCTTTTTTCAATGTTTTATATGTTCGTGAGTAAATCAGTTTGGCTGAGATTAAAGTTATTAGATTAGATTAGATAAAATAAAACTTTATTAATCCCCCCTGGTGGGTTCCTCCGGGATTTTCACACAGCTGAATAAACGTCAAACAGAAAACTGATTAAACAGAAGTGTGAGACGGTCGAGAATTTACGCCAGTGTCCTGTTATATTTTAGATAGCAAGGAGCAGACGGCCGAGTTTATTAAACTCCACCGAGACAGCGGTGACGCTAATCAGAAGGCTAGAGTGTCCAATTTCCCCAGCCGTTTACTTCCGGCCTACCCGACCTTCTGAGGACCCGGCCCACATAGACCGCAAAGGCCGGGTCCTCAGGAGGATGCAGCCCATGAATTTGGACATGACCAATGTTACTGAAGCTAGCGCTGTTAAGGCTAGCTAAACCAGCAAGCTAATCTGACACATTTGTTTGCAAGGTCAACGATTTTAAAACAACGACATAATGGGAAACTCACGGAAACTCGCGGATTCTTCAACTGACCGCGGCACACCTGCACCAGGGTAAACCTCCGCCTACCCAGTCCTGCTTTACAGGTGAAGATAGAGCAACAGGACCGCTAGTCTTTGACTTTATTTATTTTCTGCTGTGTTTTACTTGCATCTATTTGAAAGAGTGAGTGTAAACACAAAAAGTATTTTATTTTATGTGCTGGAATGTGTAGAAAATAGGTTTAAATGTTAAACTAATTTATTCAAGTCAGAGAATGTTGCATATAGTTAGATTTTTGCTTGATGCATAAAGTTAAAAGATTAAAACTAATAAAACAAGTTTAAAAAAAAGAGACTTTTCCATTTGATTACATTTTGTATGATGATTATGTAGAAAAAGTAGAATTGGGCTGAAAGATCTATCGCTTTATCACCTCTTCAGGTTGTAAATCGTGTTTTTAAAAAGTAACTAAGTAACTAAGTAATTAATTACTTTTGAAAATAAGCAATCAGTAAAGTAACAGGATTACTTTTTGGGGGAAGTAATCAGTAATTAGTTACTGATTACTTTTTTCAAGTAACTTGACCAACACTGATCATTAATAGCAACTGTGATCTTCCATCAAAGTATGATTGACAAATTACCCACAGTAAACCATGAGGAGGAAGGCAAACTGTATAGGAAGATGTCCACTTAGAGCACTGATTTATGTAATATGACAGGGATGCTTTTCTACCTTATCACCCATTACCCTTCCCTACAGCTCATAAAGACATATGTCACCACATGAAAGCTTGGCAGGTCATTCTGTAGAGACAGCGAGTGCGCTAGCTAGTCAGCTATCACTGCTGGCCTTCGCCTTCCTGATGAATTACATTTATGAAAGCTGCAATTACCTGATTGCCTCGTCGCTTTGGCTCCCACTCACGAGCAGGATTCATCACAGCCCTATAATTTCTTTCAAATTAGCCATGAACCTTAGTCCACAGTGTCAACAGTAAATGCCATGGGGACCCTACTGAGTGTAAGTAATGTCCTCTTTGGTCAGCACAATAGTAAATGAAATAAGCGGCTCCTAGAAATGAACATCAGAAGATATGAAGTAGCAAGAAGGTGACATCACAATCACTACAGACCCAGTGGAAGATATGAAAGGTGCTGGTTAGATGCTAGTCTATCCTGAGATCGGCATGCAGTAGCTGACAACATGGCATAGCCCCCGGGATCATCACCATAAGCCCCACAGGAAGCTAGTAGCAGATTGTTATTTTCTATACCTCCCTTTCCCCAAGCAAACTGACCTTCTCAGACCTCCCAACACAGAAGCTTCTCTATCCTCAGACCAGCTACACCCTGAGGATTCGCAAAACAAACTAACTGCTGGGCTGGTATGGGCCCTCCCACAGACCACCATCTCTCTCTCGGCATGGAGGCAACACTTCTGATTCTGTTTTTCACACACAGAATCAAACAGAGCTATGAAATTTATATAGCGCTAAACTCTCACTCGCACAATGAAGGTGATCAAGTTTGAGTGCAGGAGCAAAGTTTTTTGTTTTTTTTTTATCTCCAGGAGGTGCTGCGCAACGTGAAAGTTGGAACAAGCATTTCCTCACACATTCATAAATTCATTAGTCTAAACTTTTCAGTGTATCAGTTACATTAAGCCTCATTAACTTCTTTTTTCCTGCTTTATATCAGCTAATTAGCTCAGGGGTGGCCACAAATTAATTACCATCTTCTACACCCTCATGCAATTGCATTGTGTTTATTTAGTCTCTCCTATTAACTTTTAATCTTTTCCTTCTCGTAAAAACAGGCAATTAACATTTTTTGATAAACAAAAATGATGCTAGCTCAGGGATAATCAGCAGCTCTGCATGTCGCCCTTGCAAAATTATCCTGTCAGCTAATTTGACCCTCAAACCACCCTTAGTCCAGGGCTCTTTGGTCTGTTAGACTGGCTCGGTGTGTAGCAGAAGAAAAGTGTGTGACAGCAGTGTGACCCTTGTTGCTTTTTCATTTGTTGTCGGGGTTTTTTTTGCCTGCACTTAAGGCAGTAAGTTTGTGTGACTCTACAACTTACTATGTTTTTTTTAAATATCCTTTTTCTTTTCTTTGCCGAGTTTGACAATCAGGCAATATGACAGCAAAGCTTTGAGCATTAAGCAAAGAGATGCTGGAGAAGTCTTCAATTTTCCAGTGTATTTCAATAAGCCAACACAATGGCTGCTTCATTAGCTCATTGATTCATTAATGTAGCCATCATTCTTCCTCATATTCACCGAGCACAAACACCGATGATACAAAACGTAACAGTAATGATAACTCCAGCTCCGGTCGAATTCCTGTTAAGGCACCAGGCAGCAATCCGCTTTGATAAAGAGGCCCATTTATTCGCTGTCTCCCAGCACAGGGTCATCCTTCTCCATATTCGGTGTATTGACCCAGGTTGTTCCTTTTATTACAAGCAGGTTTTTTATTGAAGGATGATTACATTGAATGATGTCAAGTGAGGGGCGAAAGAATCGACCAGAATAATGACGTTCCGGTGAGGGAGAAAGTGATGGGAAGAGGGTTGGAGGGGGTCGATGGCTGCACTTGCCCTGTCTTTCTGCGCAGCCTCACAAATTGAGACGCATCCGTGCTCATCCATTATTTAAGGCCGATCGGAATCTCTTGGCAACTATGGATTTGATCATCATTGCCGTGTCCATATTAAATATGTGACATAAATATCACAGTAGGGGCTTGCCAATAAGAGAGCAGCTTGGGACATGAAAGAGAAAAAAATATATGGATACGAGGCAGAGCCATGATTAGAAACTCGTGCAGGCGTCTCGCTGCTTCTCTGACTAGGAGCTGTTAAAGATATTTGAATGGACCTTGAATAAACAAGGAGTGGACTGCACCTTTCCTTAAGTTTTCACATGGATATATTGCTACAGCACGTCAGCAGCTTCGCTTGTGACATGTCTTAGGTTTATAACCAAGCACACAGATCGATTTTTACAGTGAGTTGACCGTTTTAAAAACAGGACATTTTCTAGCAGACCTTTTTCTATAATTTTACACATTTATCTCATAGTTTCACTGGTCCTACCCACAAGATCAAAGTGGGCTGTATGTGTGCCCACGATGTAAAATGACTTTAGCATCCCTGATCTAAAAGAATGCCAGTATCCAAGGCTCCCCAGCGGATCATGTCACCTGTCAGTGGTTTTAATGTTGTTACTGATTGGTGTAACTGTGTGTTTACTTCAAATTAAGCTAGACCTAGATAGCAATGGCAGACTTTATCCATTTAAATCATCAGCATGTAAACATTTACAGTGTGAGCATGTTAGTGTGCTGATGTTAACATTTCACTCAGTGTGAGTGTTACTGAAGCTGTATGCTTTCCTTTCGTTTTCTATAAAAATTGCTTGTTATCTTCCCTCGCTGAAAGTGCGGCTAAGCCCCTTAGCTTAACTCTTCCAAAATACCTGTTTAAATTTTCTCAAATAACCTTAACAGAGGCGGGATTGTATCTTGTCTTTATTTTTAGCAACAAGCCCACATGCTTTCTCATTTTGCAACAGGTCTTTAGTACTACCGTTGCTTATTATAGGGATTTTGCTCCTCTATTTAAGGATGACCAAAATTGCCTGAAAGTCTCAGTCCAAGGTTGTTTATGTTAAAGCGCCAGAATGTGTTATATCTTTGGTAAACGAAACCAGCAACAAAAAACAGGCATTCATTCCTATGAAAATGTGTCTGTGTGGGCAAAGTAGCAGTGCGCAAAAGGAAAAAAGAGGGTGTCGAGTTGTAAGTCACCACATAAATAAGGTGGAAAGAGAGTTGATAACAAGAACCAGCATCTGCCAGGCAGGCAGGCAGGCAGTATGTCTCCTCTCTCCACGGTGGACTCTTTGTCTCCTGTGATTTTCTCCAGCTGCTGGCCATGAATACTGGCCTATGCACTCTAGATTAAAGCAGAACACATGTTTCTCTGCAGGCTAGACTATATATCATCCCCTGATAGCCAACGACACACGCTTCTACAAATTGTCTCAGAGAAAAGACAGAGCATGGAAAAATACGGATATGAGATATGTGTTACTCAGCGGTTTGACTGTTGTTCCATGTATGTTTGTATTAATCTAAATGTGATTTTTCACCAAATATTGAAATCATTAGCAGCAGCATAACTCTATTCAGTTTTCCCTGAGCTTCTGCTCTTCAATGGAAATATCCATATCATCGTTCACCCAGCAATGGTAAACAAGCTTTTATAGACTCTGAAGTCTGCTTACAACGACTCTTGCTCTTGGTGTCTTGGTTGAGCCACGTAAACAGTGGTTTATGTCTCTGGGCACTGAACATGTTGCTTTGCCCATGCACGACCCGACTGCGTTTGCTGATCGAGTTGTGCTTTTAACTGTGAGCACCACAGGTGGGTTTCAAAAGCATCCACTAGATATAATCTCAGTAAAGCTGAGCGATTGAATTGGACCTCTTAATTAGTTTGTGATGTTGGTGCCTTTTGGATTACCACATTTTGTTCTTCAAATAATTCATGTGGTGACTGGTAATTGTAGCCCATACCAGTATTTTTACAGTGATGTTTATATGTTTTTTCTAGTTAGCGGGTATCTCTGACTGTGTGATGTATCTATACAGACTATACATGTGCATTGCTACCTAAGGCAGCTAGTCACACAGGCCTAGAGAACAAATGGCAACCATCTGGCAGCCACTTATTACTAAGTAAAGACTGGTATGTTCTGACTGGCTAACGAGTGATTGCTGGAGGTTTCTAGTCATTCTGAAACTAATAGCTAAAGCCTCATTCAATCAGGCCTAAAGTCCAGTCAGTGTCCCCCTGGCAACCACCAACCAATGGGAAAAAGCATTTTGCAACCAGCTGGTGAGCGTTGCAGGATGTTTCTAGTGCAAAATTGTTAGCAAAGAGTTATAGAGTGCTGCACTGATTTGCAGATTATCGCTTTCTTGATCGCTTGATTGCATGTAGTGTTTGTGGAAAATGCTGAATTATCTGTAAATATTTGGAAGCTAGTCATAGAGCAGCAGTGCAACTGTAAAAAGTGTGACGCAAACTGGAAATGCATCCAACATATTTCAACATGTTCTCTGTTTCCGGTTTGTGTTGCTTTTTTCCCATTTTTACTGCAGCTCAGTGAATAAATGGCGACTTGTTACAGACAAGTCAGTGTCGTCCATGCAAACCACAGGCACGAAACAGCAATCTGCTAGTGACCAAGGAAATGGGGTCCATCCTTTTTATACAGTTAATGCATATTACTGAGCTGTGCCAACTTTACCATTACTGGGGGAGGTGGAGGGTTATTTCACAGCTATATTTTAAAGATATTATGATTATAATAAATTAATTAAAAATCATACTATCAAAAATACACACATAAGTTTCAAAATCCTGCAATTTTCACTGATTGGTTACAGGAATTTTCGCATGTGAGATAAAAGTGTATTCAGATGAAATTTTCTTTTCTCGCAAAACAAAACAGTTGTTCCACTTAAACAGTCAATGCATGTGATGCCTTGTGTTTTATCTGTTTTGCATTAAATCATAACAGGAGACGTTTATTTCTCTTTGATTAAGATTTATGCCATGTCTCTTTTGTAGACAGAACTGAAAGAAAGTATGCCCCTAAACCTTAAAGCAATTATGCTATAATACATGTCTTAGCGTCTAATTTGAAGATTATGTATTTGATTGGAGTAAATTGTTTTGATTTTCACTCGTTCATTATATCCCGCTTGGTTATCCTGCTTGTTAATTTACAAGCACTTAAAATAAAAATAGATGTTGTGTTATTCATACAATGACTAATTTGACTGTTTCACTTTGAAGAATTTCCATGAACAATATTAAGATTTTTCATTGTGTAAATGACGTGATAATTTATAAAGAATTTGACGCTAGCCACAACAGAAAATGACATTTAACAGACACTGATAGCAGAAAAAATATTCCTTCCTTCCTGACAAGCTTCTTTCCTTGCTTTAATAAAAGTACCCACTGTCACTATTGCATCAGCGTAGAGGTAAGTATCAGTGGAGCAGGGAAAACAAATTCAGTAATAATTAACTTGGGTCATCTACTCATCTGCTATGGCTCATAAACCTTAGAGAAAATTTCTCCCAGAACTTTTCCAAAGCTTTTAAGTCTCCCACATGAGAGATGTTTTACACAAACCAAATCCGCTCTTGCTTCAGTTCATCACCCACGTTGGCAAAGCCAGATCTCTGTCCCTTTCCCTGATACGTGACTTCTTATGTGCTGTAGTGAAGATCCTGGAAAAAACATTACAAATCATCTGCTGTCAGTACTTTTTTATGAGCTATTACACTTTCTGTTCTCTCATTTTATAACAGATAAAACCAACCGTTCTATGACGGATAAAAAGGAAGCAAAAGGTGACATGAAGCCATGAAGTCTATATTTACATGGACAATAAGAGTGTGAAAAGAGACATAAAGAGATATACATTTAACAATTATGCGTGTTATGGAGTTTTGACCTGGTCTCAAACTGATGTGCATTATTTTGAATAGACATTCAGTGTTTTCCATCCCTCGTTTTCAAATATGAAAGTTGGAAGAAACTTAGAAGTGCAATTCAGTATAATCAAGTCCAATATAAAAACATCTCTTTTTTTAGACTTAACTCATTAAAGCGCTCAGATTACTGTTGAGGCCTTTTTTTTAATAGGTAAAATGAGTGTCAGTTTTGCAATATAATTAATCTTTATTCTTTTCAGTGTAGGTTTTTTTTGTTACTACAAACTTAAAATAAAAAAGTAAATTAAAGAGTATTTTCTGCTGTTTCTGTTTCACTCCAGCAGAGCTACCTTCTATGTAAAAGTAGTCCATAGTTTTGTGCATTGTTAAGCTTAACTGGAGAGCTAGTAGAGAGGACAGCCTTTAAGTCTTCAAGATTATTAGTGTTATTTTGTCCCAGGTTGATACGTGTCAGTTTCAAAAAGTTTTCATTCAAATTCTGAAGAGGCACCTGCGAATTTGCATTACAATGCACCAACTACGTGCAGTTCCAGGCAACAGACTTCAGTATACTGTAAGTATAACAGGAATGACTGCTCGGCTCTCAGGTCTTCATCCGTTTTTGTCAGAAACTGAATATTATTTTGGGTCTAATAGCCACAGCTTTCTAAAAGCTAGTATAATCAAGAGTAATAAACAAGTATAATATAAAGTTCCACCACTTGGGAAGCTTGGATAGTTGGTGCATGGTAACATAAATCCTTTGTGGATAAGTCACAGAAAACAGCCGGACATGAGAATGTCAGCAGAGACCTTCATGCTAACCGTCTAATGACACAATTGACATCACCGGGCCCCTTGCAGATTCCCAGAAAGCATCATCTCTGCTTAACATGCTTGCTGCTGGCGATGTGGTGGAGAAGAAGCTGCCCTATATAACCAAGATGTGAAAGCTAATTCCAACATAATCTAGAAATCTCATAATGTAAGACGTTACTTTTGAAAGTAGCAATAGCCAACACAGCACAGCACATTTTTTGTGAGTTATACTGATGTATGTGGATTGTGTCTACACATTACGGCTGTTTGGAGTGAAGACAGTGAATAGCTTGCTAAATGTTTTTCTCTGGTCGGTCTTTCTCTCCTAAAACCCCTTTCTCCTGTTTTACATTTCATCTTTTACACTCGCCCAGACAAAGTGTGGCCCTCGAGTGCGCCAGCTTTGTTGTTATGTGTCGTATAAGCTGCCCTCTATGCTGGCTGTCAGCTGGCTGTGGAGCTAATATCAGGGCTACTTCTCTGGCTGGCAGACCCAATCAGACTCTGGAAGCTGGGCTGATTGGGCTGACATACTCCATCAAACCCAGCATCAAACCTCCTCTGACCATACACTGGGGTCTGACTGCTTCGGACATCAAAGAGTAGGCCAGTGCAGGCCTTTTTAAACAATCCTAATATAGACCACCTTCTTCTTTCCTTCTCACTGCTTCTCTGAGTAGAAGTTTGGGATGTTTCGATGCATTTGCTCTTGTCATACTTGCAGTTTCAGAGGAAACATCGTGAAGGTGTGAATGATTTAATTTAACAAGTATTTTAGATGCATTTTTATGTGTCTTTGCCTCTGTCTCTAATGTGCCTGCTGTTCGTGCTTTTTATGTAATATTTCTATTTCTTGTGTGTAGTAAATGAGCTTCAAAGGATCCAGTCAAATGTTCCAGACTTCTGTACTGTGTTGTATTTAATATCAAAACATGTGGCATCAAGACTCGCACGCTTTGAACTGCTTTTAATCCGAGCATCTCAACTAACCATACCGCACTTCCCAAATAAAACTGTTACTAGTTTGACATAATTAAGTATTTCATATAATTGCGTTGACTTTAATCATCTTTAATCACCCAAATATATTCTAAAATTGAAATGTTTATGAGAACATGGGATTTTGCGGGAATGATCGCAACCCCGAAAGCCTTTGGACAAACATGTCGAACCTTCTAATTATCTAGTATAGTTAAGGAAGTACACTTGGCATATGTGCGTGTGTGTTTTATTCATTTCCGCCTGGAGTGGAAAATAAAATGTTGTGAAAATTTGTCAGCCTCCGTTTGAGGAGCTTTACAATGTCAACAACATTGTGAGCGTCCTTAGAAAAGAAACTTAAAAGGAACTATTAGAGGCCTTGCTGCTTGTTTGTAAATTCCTAATAAGAATTGATTGCTTTTTAGGCAGAGAAGGGGGAAAAATACAATTTTCATGCTCATTGCTGGTTATTACAGAAACCTTAATGGAGCATTTGTAAATTATTTAATTGACTGCTTCCACCAAAGGATCTCTAGAGCCACTCACACACTATTCTCTCCAAGGCTGAAGAGGTGTGCCAATCACAGCGCCATTGTTTCCAAAATGACAGCAATATAGATTGAGTGCCGCCTCGAAAACATTTAGCCCTCCGCTCGGCATCAGTTCTGTAGGAATTTAAAACGCAGGGTCTGACTGGGAAACTCTAGCGAGAAATGATGGCCCGTTTTTGCAAAACTGGAACCAAAGAAGCATCGGGCTGTCTTCTGCCACCACAGGGGGGGATGTCTGCATCAACAGGCCCCCACAACGCGATGTCTAAGTAGTTTTTATGGACTCAAATTGTCTAGCGGAGCAGAGGCAGATGGGAGGAAGTCAAACACAATTTTTAATACAATAATAATAATGAAAGTGGTACAAGATGCATTTCCAGTGTACTTTAAGCAAAGCAAATACACAAAGAGTAAGTTCTAAGGCTCGAAGGGGTAATTACACAAATGCTAAGTGAATGCAAGTAACATACAGTGTCCCTGACCGCACAGAAACAGCCATCTCTTGTTTGACATTCTTCTAACAACCTGCTGTATCGCCTTTTGTCATTCCCAGCGAAACCAAAAAAGGGTAGAGGACACAATCATTGCTTTCATTCCTCCTCGTGGCGATGAATCCAGGAAAAGGCAGGCTTGTGATACATTTATTCATTATCATTTTAATATAGCCACAATGCATAATCAGCCGCAATACAGCGAGCCTGAGCTGAGAAAACAAATTAGTGGAAAGCCTAAGGAATTTTTTTTATTTTTTTTTCCGTTAGCCTCCGTTCTGCATGCTCGTGGCATATGGCTACCTATTTGCAACAAGAGTTCATTTGCAGATATATAAAGAAATCAGTGCAGGGACAAATAAAATTATGTAATAAAACTCAACCAAGAAGAAATATTGCTTGCGAAACATATGGCACTGTCAAAAATTATCACTTGAGACGCTAAACACAAATACTGGCAAGTACAATTGCAACACGTTCCAGCCTAAATGAATTAATTCACTTCATTATAGAGTAGAAAGGTAGGAGTTATAATCGCCTCAATTAGAGTGAAGCTATAAAGCGAAAGATAATGTATATGTAATTTCTTTTAATTTAGCTACCATCTGTTTGTTGCAATTGAACGCACTGTAATATTTAGCTTTTCATTAGTTTGTTTTTCTCTCGGCGAGACAGATTATCGTGTATGAGCGTGGGACTTTTTTGAGTTCAATAAACCCAGGATGATTGATTTCATTTTAATAGCTTCTTTTTTTTGTATATCACTCTGTACAAAACCTTGAGTGATATAAAAAAGAAGAAGAAGAAAGAAGATCTGAGCCCGATAACGGTAAAGAGAGGTAAAAGACACAGTTACTGTATGCGGCTACAGACCTCCTTTCATCTGGTTCGACTACTAAAACTCTCTCAATAGTTCTCCAGAAGCCTCTCAAGCATATGTCTCCTCATCTGCTTATCTTAGCAAACACTTGGCTCGGTAGATGAGGGGCGAATGGAGGAAAGTAAGAGTTGAGTCGACTCCTTTCCCTGATGGCCTCGCAGGCCCCGCTGCCTGGCTCAGCTGCTTCACACAGAGTGAGCTCTCTCCCCAACCTGCCATATGGGAGCCATAGCGCTTTTCTTTATCATCTATTCTTTTATGCCTACTGGTTGTGTGGCTGCCTTTGTTGTTCAGGAATAATCAAATGTTGATAGCATAGTTCAAATGGACCATTAAGTATGTGAGAATGCTCTATGGAGATGGAGCAGATAAGAGAGCAGGAGCCAGGCAGTCTGCCACGTTCAATAGCCAGCCTAGTGGTGGTGCTAATTTGATTATAATATAGTCATCTCCGAAGATTAGAGCTATTCAATTAAATATTCTAATTAACCTGAAGTATTAGGCAAATGATGCTAATTACAAATATCCTCAAGAGAGCCGGCTGGATGAAAGGCTCGGCTCGCGACTGATACTTCAGACCACTGTCTCGTAACAAGATGTCCTATATCATAGACTCGGTGAATATTAAATTCCTGGCTAATTTGCCTCAATCCCATTTGTTTAATGGCATTTGCATTTTGTTTGAAATTGTAATAAACATGTGTACCCAGCTCTTAACTTCACAGAGAAAGTGCACTCTTGGGGTAGCTTAGTATTTGTGTTTACACAGCTCCCCAGAACAATCTCTCTCTCTCTCTGTCTGTCTCTCTCTCGCTTTCTCTCACTCACATACAGACACACACACACTACACACACACACTCAAAGCCTGGCCCATTAAACTCAATGTGCTTGTACTGACTGCAATATAGCAGAATTATTTTCAGGCCCCTGTGCACATCGCAAGATCAATTTTATGAAAGTGAGTGTTAATCCTAATAATTAGGAATATATTTATTTATTTATTTATTAGGGATCACTTTGGATAATCTTTACACATTTTTGTTAATTCTACACAGATGAAACCATAAACCGAGCAAGTGCGAAAAAGCATGGAGGGAGAAAGGCTGAAACATGCAGAGGGCTCGGGTCCAAACGCTTTGTCTAAAATCATGAAATCATCATATTTGACAAAGGTGTGAGGAAAAGCAAAGCTATCATGCTTGAGAAACATGTAGGTGCCCTCAGTGATTACTTTATATTCATAGTTTTTCCACTCCGAGGTCTTGAATATGTCATGTGCATAATGCCGGCCCTCAGTGTGGCATTCTAGTCACTCCAAGCAACGTGTTTCAATAAGGCAATTTTCTCTCTGCCTAAGAACATCAGCGGGGCGCCATTCTCAACAAAGACAGAGTATGACATGTTATCCAAGCATACATCTGCAAGACAGAACTATACTTTATTAAAGGAAAATAGGATTTCACATATGTTTTGACAAGCCAGGGAGGGGTGGTGGGTTTTTTGCAGGGGTTGGGGCTGGTGGTGTGTTAAAGGGAGGCTTGATTCATGGTTTGTGAGTAAGGTTTGTATAAAAAGGGTTAGGTGAATGAACAGCAGGAAACTCACGGAGATCAAATACGTGGAGGATGTGAAAAAAAGAAACAACAGCTTTGAATGTACGTGATTCTCATTTTTTTTTTCTGAAATAAATCACAGCATGACAGGATTTGCCAAGTGGTGAAGACGGGGCTAAGATGAGCCCTTTCTTGTATCTAAGCAACCATACACAAATCAGTCATGTGATCACAGATTAATTACTCTGATTTCTTTTCATTTACTTTCCTTTTTTTGCAGCACTCTAACATATGCCACACACATCATTTTTTTTGGAAGATGACAGTTAAAAAAAGTAGTGACGCCAAGATTTGGAAACACAAGGCTACCTACACATCATAGCAGTTCTTCACAATAATACAACAATTAGTCCATTATTGATACTTTGAGTAAATTTTGCAGAAAGTATTTAGATGTTTACTCAAGTAAGACTTTTAATGCAGCATATTTGAGACCCATGTGCGCCTAACAATGTACCTGCAGCTGTGGCTCTTGGAATGCTTCTATCTGGCCTTGAAAAGGGAAGCACAGACAAAAGCATCCTCCTAAATCCTCCTAAAATGTTTTATTTCTCATTTGAAAAATGGACACCGGCATCACAATCGCCCAGCATGCAGCACATTCCCGGGATCGCCTCTGAGCTTGTCGGATGTCTGCATTAAGGTTGATACAGCGACTGTATTTACTACTGGGGGATATCATATGAGTCGGATAAGCCTGGAGGGATGATATCAGCTTTTGTTTGAGCCTCTGCTATGTGGAGAGACAGTCGTAAGAACTGTACACCTGTCTCATTAGGAGAACCATGCTGTTGACCCAGTGTATTAGCCTGGGCCTAATCCTGGCGGATCTGAACAGGCTTCCCTAAGCCTCTCATATGGATAAGTCTTCCCTTGAGCCACCATGACAAGACTACAGCACAATGGAAAACCGGGCCATGCTAACACATCATTATGCTTTCCCAAACAGATACAGATTATGAGTGAGGCCGGGTTTTGTTTGTTTATTGGCAACATTACTGTCAAATTATTGCTTTTACTGGCAGCCACTGCGAGAGGCTATTCACACACACATGCACACGCAGAGACGCTTACACAGTTTAGCTGATACGATGCATATATGCTTATTTTACAATAGTTTTGCATGCTCGAGTACTTTATAGAGCATTTTTCAGTAGTGACTTAAAAGAATAGTTTACTATTTTAATGGACGTCTTATTTGAATTCTTTTCAAGAGTTTGATGTTCAGATTGATGCCACTGTCATGTCTGTTTGGTAAATAGTGTGTCACTAGAAGTGAATGGCTATTATCCAAGCATTAGTAATGGAAAAAAGGGAAAACCTTAGCTTAGCAAGACCCAGAGATTACAAAAACTAAAGCAACCTCTAAAGCATGCCAGCTACATCTATTCATGCAAAACAAGGCTCAAGGCAGTTTTTGCATGAACTAACAGGCTGGTGTGTGCTGGCAGATTGTTCAATGGGCTGCAAGTTTCTGTGGTTGTAACAAAAGAAATGTCAAAAATTAATTGATTTTGCATTTTTGCTTTTAGATAAATAAATAATATCCACATGCTAGCTAGATTTTTCTAGCTGGCGAATTTTGCACTTCTTTTGACTGAAGCTCCTCTGTAAACACACATCACAGATATGGATAGTCAATAAGCTGTGCTGCTACAGAGTTGTCTCTGGAATGTCAGGGTCTACCTAGTTTAATAGCCCATATTTTCACTTAAACCTGCTTCTGACAAAATACTGACTTGTACTTGACTTTATAGTGCTTTCCAATGTTCGTGTAAGTTTTATGTTTCAGTTCCTCACAGAAAAGTGTTTGACTTCAGTATAGGAATGCATTTTGACTTTTCTCTCAGTGGCTATGGCCTTCGTCACGTCTACTTACATCAATGTCATATCGAGAGTGCGAGGCAGCCAGAGAAAGAGACAATAATGTGTGATTTGGACTGGGGGTAGAAATCAAAGCCAATCACAAAGCTCCCTCTCCACATATTGACTCTTTTTTGTAAACATCAAGATGAGGAAATTGATTATTGAAAGAAGTTAAACCAGTGTCGACTGCTTCTTCTCACCTGTCCTTGTCATTTCTGTCTCTTTGTGTCTTCTATTGTCACAGCTAGCTAAGTAGGCCGTGTCTTTTATACAGCCAAGTCTTTTTGTTAAACCACATTCAAAACTTTAGACACACACTGACCCAAAATAGCCTCTTTTGCAATGACCCTCCACTGTAATAAACAAAACCCACAGCTGCCCACAGACAAATATACAGTACCCAATCTCACCATTAATCTGCTACCACAGCCCTGTTGAAGATGAGAGATGGTGAATGAACAAAGCGCTCCTTGGAAGGAAATCTGTCGAACCTCTGAGCGGTGTGTCGATTGCGGCTGTGCCTGGCAAAATGCAAATGTCAAGTGACACTCGACAAGTCTGTGATTAAGATTTAATAGAGAAAAATGTGAGGCGAGGATATTAGCCTAACTAAGACCCATCAGCTGGCTCTCCTCAGGAAGCCCGTCCCCTCATGTCCTCTTTGATTGCAGCAGGGAACCACTATGTCCAGCACACAAATTCTCAGATGTTGCAAGTAGGGAATAAATCAAGGCCACTATAACAGTTACACAACATACATTAATGTGCTGATTGAGGTACACGTTGGTTGTTATCTTTGTATAATTTAGCGATACAGCTCCAAACTGTCCTTCACCCATATTGAAGCGTATAATGCTAAGTTCTTGATTTGTCCCAGCAACTGCTCAGGAGGTCAAACAGAAAGCATTCGGGGTGTGGGGGTGGGGTGTGGGGGGTATGCAGGAGGATCCCATGAGCATGCTCATAGATGAAGGTCAGCGCTGCTAGCATTTAGCAAGCCACCGCCATCACCAACCAATCTCTCTGCCACAAATCTCCTCTGAAATTTAAAAAATTTAATTTGTCAACATGTTTCTATCATATGCTCCATCACTGTCCGAGCCAGTGGCAGGGTCCGGAGGCCCATGGTGGGGGAAGGGGTTGGGAGGGAGGTGATGGAGGGGGGAGGTGACATGCTGCAGGGGCCAAGGCAGCTGCTCTCAGATGGGAAGACGGTGCTGTGATTAGGCCCTCACACTGGCTGGAATTGTCCCGGACAGCCTAGAAATCAGATTATTAACTCTGATACCAGACACTCTGTCTCCTGACTGGGATTAGCATGAAAATTTTGATATGGATCGATAAGCAATCTTTCCCCTTATTCACAATCTCCCAAGGCTTCATTAATCTGTGTGTATGTTTATGTCAAGGAATTAAGACATCCCAGTTGCCCCGTCATTCTCTTCCACGACACGCAAACATACCCACAGACACACACTCACACGTGGACCCCTCCTGCACACCCTTGCTCTGTTCTCTCAGGATCTTCGATAGGAGAATCTCATAGAGATTTAGTAAATCAAGCACCGACTCTACTTACCGAAAAGAAAATTGCCTCCCGTTCCTCTGTCTGGCCTCTCAGGTACATATGCCAGAAGATCACTTTACTGAAAAATCCAGTGCATTGCTGGACAACACTGGATAGCACTGACACTCAGAAGACACTCGATTCTCCAACAAGATGAAGAAACTGCAAAGATTTATTTCACTATTTTAAGTGAATAACCTTAATAAGTCATAATCTAACTTTTAGGCTCGATCTTAGGCTTGCTGGAGCTACAGTCGAAGCTTTTTCAATCGAGAATTTGGATTTATATTCTTAAAAATACTTTCATTATTCTTGAAAAAGATGATCTAACATCAACTATAATGCGGTCATCTGTCATAGGTATGAAACCATATGGAAATAAGTTTTATGGAAGAATCACGGCAGCTCCTGTGACTGAATATGGACTGTAAGATGATGAATGTTTAACGTTCAGTTAATGTTACATCAATAATAATCGTAGGGTCAATAGTTTTACAGCCCAACTGATTAACCTTGAAAACTGCTTAATAGCCCAGAAGCATCATGTGGTGTCCTGAGAAAACTCTTTTTTGGGGGGCATCCATGAGCAACTTAATCCACTTCCACTGCATCTGTGTATCTGAAGCAGTTTTTCTTAGGATAAAGAAAACCACCAACAACAAAACATTACAAATGGCATAGAAGTTGATACGCTAAATAACATTTTTAATATTGTTTTTAAGGTGTCATAAGGGTTAAAAATCCCTCCTTGTCCAACTCATAACCTCACATTGAAAGCAACCATTCTGCAGGATCCAATATCCCCCTATCTTTCTCCCCTGATGTCAAACACTGATAAATGATTAAATAAACATGTAACCATAGTACATAAATAAGATGCACCGAAAGGAATATGTGAAAGTGTTGATGGATTATCTGAAACTCAAGGAACAGGCGGAGAGTGCCCGAGCATAGCCAAAGTGGAAAGGATCAGTGCTCGTATAATTATGACCCATACACAGAGTATAATTAATCTCGCCCGCATCATTAGGAAACACGAGTCCAGCCATGTCATTAAAGTGCTTTTAGTCGTCCTACTGTCCTCCCTTTGCCCCGACGCACTCTCTGTTTTACCAGCCCACTGCTGGTCATTTACAGAAAGAGCACTCATCTACGCGGCGGCACGACTCCTCACATATTGTCTTTATGTCCAATCATGGTTAATAATGAAGAGCTTTAGAAGGAAGGAAATGAATAAATGAAAGTCTGGGGAAAATATGGAGTCAAGTTTGACAGTGATAAAGTATTTCTTTCAAGTCGAACTCAGGCTATTTTATGATTTGATGAACTGCGTCAGTCAGTGATCTGATTAAAAGTCTCCTTAACATGTGCAAAGCTGCAGAGTGACTTTTTTTCAGTGGAGATTTTAAAAAGTGCCCTAACGTGCAGTTTTATTTCATGTACCAAATGTTGAAAAAAAAGGGGGGTGGACCGTAATTAGCACAATTTCCTTTGTGGCTTCCAAGGATCCTATTAGTATAGAGTCATATTATTTACTAAAGTGCTAATACTATTCTCTCATGTCCATTAACAAAGTGAGGTATGTGTATAGGTAAGTGGATCCAATTGGCTAAGAGCTTGCGGTTTCAGCAGAGAGTGCTTTTAAGTCTGCACACTCAAAAGTATTGGACTAGGGGTCAGGTTCAAATTAATTAAAGGGCTATAAATGAAAGAGCCCGCTAATGACTGCAATCTTACCTACCCAATATTTAATATTTCATCATTAAACAGTAAAATGACCCGATATGATCCTAATACAGTCCCAATTATGCAGTATTGATCAAAGTGACCTTTTCATACCAGGGAGTGGGAAGAAAATCAATCCATCCCCCCCTTTGTCCCATTCAGCATTACTATTCCCTGCATACTATAGGCCCAGCCTGTGAATACAGTAAGTCTCAACCCAGTTTTACAGTAAAATGTGTGGTATCTTCAGACTGTGGTGGTGATTGTTGGTAAAGGAACATTCCCATTGGGATTTGTGTCCCCTTTTCAAACTATTATTTATGCTTGTTATTAGTTATACTTTCTCTTCACTGGGTCAACATTAACATAATGTTCTAAATTTTCCACTGTGACAACGCCACATCCTGGAAAAATACCCCAAGTGATTGCAGTCATCTCAAAATTTAACAGCTATTATTGCAAAAATACTATGTTTTGTGCAGCTATTACACTTTTTTTCTCTGAGACTAGGCTTTATGTCTATTTTTTATATACCAGGAAAAATGCTGCCTGTCAAATGAACTGACCTCAGCAGAGAAAGCAATCTCTCCGTGCCCATACATCTAATTCTTTTGTTCAAAAGCATGTTGTATTTCTCTTTGTGTTTGTTTGTTGTTGTTTTTTTCTTTCCTTTTTTTCCTCCTACCACCCGTGTTCCCTCACGCACCCGCCCCACTCCACCGCCTCGCCTTGTCTGCTGCCAGACATCCAGCCATGTTAAATCCCAGAAGCCGAGACAGGTGACGAAAACGGGGCCAGACTTCTCTGCCCATCAGTTGAGGTGCCATCATAATGGCTAATTCCTCCCCGCCTGGCCCAGGGAGCAGGAAAAGAAGCGAGACGGGAAAAGTGAAATCGGTACAATGCCTAAACACATTTTGCTGCAGGATCTGTCTTGATTTGGTGTACTGCTTGACACTCTCCATTTTCTGTTTGACTGGTAACTGCTGATGTGCTTTTCCCTTGTCAACTCACCATGAAACAAGTTCAATGTATTTCTAAAGATTGCCAAGTTTGGCCTCCGTTAGCTCAAGAACAATAGAGCAGAGCTGCTTGATTACAGTTTCAAAGACTAAAAAGATTTTTGTGAGTAAAACGAGAATGTTTCCCTTTTTTTTTTTATGTCCAGTCAGCAAGAAAATGATTTTCATCAAAAGCAGAATTTTTTATGTATTTATTTTTTGATTTTGCTTTTTGGCTAGGCATACGAAGTCGATCAAGATGTCTACAATCTGAAGCTGAAAATGAAAACCACAACCATTCTTTTTAACCCCATTGTATGGATTTAACACAGGCAAATGGGAGACAAGTTATAAACATGGCTGCACATGAACCTCTTTATGAGTCACAGTCTGTGTGAGCAAGAAGGTAAAAGACATCTTTTCTTCTTTATGAGATGCCTGAGGAACAGCAGCTCATAATCAACTAAGCACATCTTAATCAATGTCCCCTTCCTCCATGGTGTGGCCTGTGAAGAGCAAAACAGAACATGAAGGATATAATCTGTGTAAAAGCTAACCCCCCAACCCCCCCGGAGCAGATTAATTATGATCTCTGTAAGTCATAAAAACATCCTTTTAATTATTGATGGCTAACCCTTTGACATGAAATTCAAATTAAATCTCTCTGATTTACAGTGGAAGCGTTACGAGCTGGCTAGCTCTCGGCTGCTTTATAGAGACCAAGGAGGTAAGTTAGGAATTACATAACAGATTTGATTGGCTAAATAGAGAGGGATCATATGCTCACATGAAAATGACTTTGTTTCCACTGGCACCAATCACAGGTTTCAAGGTTAGTGAGTTCATGAGGGGATCGGGTGTGTGCTCGTGCATGCGTGTGCAGGTGGGAGGGACCCGTGGTTTGCAATGACAGCTCGGCTTGAATCAAGTGTGGCACTCTCATATGAGTGAAAATAATGGAATCCTATATGTCTTTGAACATGTCAGCATTTCACAGAGGGACCAAATGGAAAGTGATGGCTGGTCGCAGCTGAGGAGTAAGAAAGAGATGCTGAAATGGGAATTGGGTGGCCGTGAGGCCATCCCTGTAGCTGACCTGCAGTCAGATGGAGGACGAACTCGCTGTCATCCAACATCAAGCAGCTAAAAACTTCATCCTCTCATATTCTGCTTTTTTTGACCTGTCTGCTTATGGGGTGCAGCAGTGAAGCAAATTAGGACACAGAGTTTAAATGCAATTTTACCATAACGGAAGTTTTACAAATATGGAAGCCTGTTTCTGCCACTAAAAAACAGATAATAAACCAAGAAAAGAAGAAAAAACAATGTTTTTTGCCACCCATAAGTAACCCGAAGGTACCCAAAGCTATGACATGCTGCATGGCAAAAAAAATGTCAGAAACAATCGTCCATGTATAAACAATGCTGAAGTGAGTAACTTGGTTTGGCAAAACCACAAAAGAAATGTCACAGTAAAACATCCTCAAAATATGGAAGGTTGTTTCTATCATTTAAAAAAATGCAAATAAACAAAATATTTGGCTCATTATCTCAAAATATAGACATCAGTTATTTTCTGAGAATGTTGAGATATTGAGGCAAAAAATTTGAGATAATAAACAGACAAAAAAAGTAAAAATAAATCAGTAGCAGAGAGAAGCTTACATATAAACATTACATTGTTCCATATGTTATATTCCCACCACCCTGTCTTCAAAAAATATCATTACTGAATCAGCAAACCCTTTCATCACATTGATTTATTCACAACCAAGAACCAAATGTTACCTCTGCCCAGTCTGTTTGGTTATGTCCTTATTATTCTTTGATATGTGGACGTAAACGGCAGGTGCGGCCAATGATTTCAGCTGAGTGGAAGCACCTGGGCTTTGCGCTTCCAGGCTCTGTAAACCTCTTCAAGAAACTTTCTCCATGTGGTTTGTGTGATACCTAAATCATATTTTTCCAGCACCTACATCTCCCCACTTGCAGCACAGGCATTTCATACTACAAAATTATAAAATGCATAGTAATGTAACTACTGTTCAGAATGATTTCTACACCGTTTCATATTTTGCTGCAGGGTGTTTTCGTAAGTTTCATTCCTACCGCAGTGGTTTTCTTTTTTATGGAACATCCTACCATCAATTAAACACCTCATAAATAAAAGAAAACATCTCATTTGCTTTAACTTATGATTGTAAAACATATTTGATTACAGAGTGGGAAAGAGAATGGAACTTCTTTATTGCTACTTTGTTGCCACTTTAAGGTGATTTGGTCAGATTTGGAGAAATCCAGAATTTTCACCTCTACCCTGCTGTAATAGAGGTATTACAGATATTACAGTCACACAACTGCAAACTGTACCTTGCATGTCCACTAACTATCGCAACAGGAAGTTGACACATGCTCAAAAATTAATAAAGTAAATCCGACAAACTTCACTAAAATAAAGATATTATCTTGTGACAAGGCAAAAAAGTTAATTCAGTGCGACTTCACCATGTTTTCCTACTATATGGATGGATTTAATGAGCATGTAATGGGCTATGGTTTGGATTGTGGAAACTCACACACACACAGACACAGACACACACACACACACACGCACACACACTCCCTATGACATCTCCATTTCATTCTCTCGCCTTATTTACAAAACCCCAAAAAATATAATTAGAAACCTCCAGCTTAAGATAAGAGGCAGTGGTGTATGGGTGATTTAAAGCACTGTAGGAGTTTCTTGAGTTTGTGGCTGAGGGCAACATGCTCGACTAAGTATGGGGGTCAGATAACCTGGAACCACTTACAGCAGAGGATGTCCTTTTTCTTTCCTATCACCAGCTTCCTTCCACTGTGCTGCAACAAACATTAAAAAACAACAACACCTCGCCTCCCCCCAACACAAGTTCCACTTAATGCAGTCAGCCTCCAACCTGGTTTCACATGGCTAAGCCATTATCCCTCCCCACTACCCCCAGCACCACCAATTTTAATCAAAGATCAGAGATGAAAAGGCTTTATTAATAAAAGTTTCCCCTTCAGGAAGATGGGAACTAAATGATTGCTCAAATGTGCCCAATTTGAGGCAGATCTGCTGGCAGACTGGGCATCTGGACTGGGCGGGGCCAGCAGGAAACTCTTGCATCTGGAAGCTGTTTACTGTGCAGAAATTAAGAGACGCACCACGCACAGATATACCACCCGCAGTCACTAAGTGAGTGTAAGTGAGTGCGTGTCTGTGGAAGTAACACATTTTTGGGGGTGTTTGCCTCAGTTACATTGGTTTATTCCCTTAGTGAAACTTTATGATTGGGATTTTAAGGCATCTTCAGCATCAACGTGCAACCAGCTTGAGACAGAAACACATCTTAGTGTCCAGATGTACTGTGGGAGCACAATACTTTTACTTCAGCTACTTTAATGGATGCATAGTGAAACAGATGCGGCTGTGATGCTTCATAAAGATCCATTTGTGCACAACAAGCCATTACACTTCTGCAAGAGCGAAGGACATCCAAGCACACAAAAAAACTAAAGTTTACAGAAGAGTGGAATCTGTTCCTGTATAGCACAGCAGTGTGTGTGTGTGTGTGTGTGTGTGTGTGTGTGTGTGTGTGTGTGTGTGTGTGTGTGTGTGTGTGTGTTTTCTCCCATACTACTTTTCTGCTGCTCAGAGGCTTTTCTATGGTTGCTGTGGTGATGGAGGAATGTCACATTAGTCTGTGATTATCTCTATGAGGTCTGCATTCGGTTTCCTCCAACTTGAGTAATTGCATTTTTCGTCTTCCTCCTCCTCCTTTTTTTTTCTTTTTTAATCAAACTCACAAACAATAAGCGGGCAGGCACTGACAGAAAGTCAATGTGCCTAGGACAGCCGTTTGGTCTGTAAAGAAGGCCCGACACCAACGCCTTTTATGCTCGGGATGACGAGGCCGAGCGAGCCCCATCACATGGCCGCCAGGTTAAACAAAAAGCCTGAGCGATCGGCCTCAGAGGGCTCGAGCGAAATCCAGTGCAGTGGCGCAGACAGCCACCACTGAGCAATTCTAGTCGTCTGACAAAAGACTGATGCTATCTAATAAAGAGGGCTGCATCCATCTCGAGCACACAAACATTGCAGACAACACAGAAAGGCAGAAAGAGGAAGAGAATGGGTTTGTGTAAGGAGAGGCAGTCGTGACAGCTGCCGACTCTTGAGCACCATAAATAGTAGCTGTACCCTGTCAAAGAGAAATGAACTAAATAAATGAAGGCTAGGATAGAAGAGTGCACATGCACAACAACGCCACGCCATACCCTAAGTCGCTGGTGTTTAAAGGTTACATATCGTGATTTTCCCTTTTTGCCATCAGATGCAAACTGCTAAAATTTACTCATATTTACTAAGGTGAACGTTTAAAATCATGAGGATATCAGAATATGTGAAAGTAATCCCTGTGAACTAAAAGCTCAGGCTTCACACTAACCAATATAATCATTCAGATTTCTTCTTTGTTTTTGTTTTTTTACTCTTGTATCTATATAATGTCAGAAAAAGTGCATGTCTCTAACATGATCACCTTGGGCCACAATCACACAGGCCTAGAGACTGGTTAGTGATCGCCTGATGCTAATGAGGCCAGGTGAAATCAGTCACAAAGCGGGTGCTGGACTGAAAAGCCCACTGTGATTGCTTTGGTTGGTAGCAGATTTCCAGAGTCGCCCATAGTCTGCATGGGAGACTGACTTGTCTGCAAATCCTCAGCATTTGCTCTGCAAGTTGCAGTGAAACATGCAAAAGTGCAGTAAAAACAATGAAAAGTAAAGGTAAAGTTGTGACTTACTGCTACAACCAGCATATTTTAAAAGATTCAACTGTTGATTTGAAGGTGAGCGCTCTCCATTTGTGTGTCTGTTAAAACAGCCTGTTTCAGGCAGCAAGTGAACTGTAGAACTGCAGAAAAGCCCAGTATAACATAAATAAGGATTATTTTAAACAAAGCTATATAAACTGAGTTCAAGTTGATAATATCTTGCTGGAAATGAGCATGTTAGCGCTCCTTTAAAATAGGACCCGCGGACATTAAAGGGGTTTAGCGCAAACTTTGACAGAGTAACAATAAATTATTGTAATATCAGTAACTAGACATTGTCCTAATTTCTCCACTTCATCTGCTTTCAGGTCAAATTTGATGTCTGTTAAATTTGTATCTAGATACACTGACAGATTATTGCAGTGCCATAATATGTTAAACTATGCATCAGGTAAGGAGAAAACCAGCAATATGCAACACTTTGAAAGAGATCCAGTGAGTACTGCAAGCCTGCATGTGGTCAAAAAGGGAATTTCACTCATCTAAATGTAGCAGTAGTCCCAAGACACTGACAGAGCTTCAGAAGCAGTGGTTAAATTTAAATCTGGTACATATTTACCTTTCATGGGTCATATAGTCCTCTGTGCTTACCACATATCAGAGTCACAACTTTACCCAGGGGGCTTTGTTACTTCAAAGCAATGATTAAAGAAAGTGATTACGATGATTAGCTTGCAAAACATTATACAGTACCAGCATCCAGAAACTGGTACATACATACTTCTCAAAGCACTGCCTGACAGGACTGCTGGCATGGAGACACTAAAGCCAACCTTTCTTTAAAAACTATTAACAATCTGGCCACACTCAAAAAAATCTCCCAAATCAAAGCATTACTTTACTAATAACAAGTATGATCAAGCAGACACATTGCCACAGATGGGCGTTGCTCACATAGTGATTATGGGTGAAAAGGTGTGGACAAGGCTGGAAGGGAATGAGACACGACTGCTGTTAAAATTGAATACTGGGTAAGGGTGCACTTTCATGGAAACACAGGGCTCATGTCAGGCTGCGTGAGATCACCGCTAACATATGCATGACAGCCGCTGCACTGAGGTGTTTGCTAATTTCCCCCCATTTTAAAAATTCCATTTTATTTGTACTCATTGATTTTATGTGAGGATGGGAATAGCCGGCCATCAGAGCTCCAGGAATAAAATGCTGGCACTGACCTGTGCATAGATAATTCACCATGAAAGACAATCAATAAATAACAAACACTCCCTAATCAGCCAAGGAGCTGACAGAATGACATTCCATTATCCCCATCTGGCCCGCTGCAGTCGGAAGAGCCAAATCTCAGAGGGCCAAGTCCCCCCACCCACCCACCCACAACACACACTTTCTTACTAAAGCCTGTCCATTCCCTGATGTCAAATCTCAAGACCCAGACAAACAGAAAAATAATTACCCTGTAGATAAATTTGTCTCTGCTAGCATCCAAGGCAGCAAAATGTTGTAAAATGAACATATCTATGAAAAAAATGTGAATAATTTTATTCTATGGAGACCATTTCTGTGAACATTATGCTTCTCCATAACACTCTGATTTATAATACAGGACAGATATAACTGGCATTGCCTTGTGATCGAAACATTGTGCTTTTTTAATCATTTAAATAACAACAGAATTGAACAATAAATGAGAGTCAACCTGCAATGTATGCTTTGTTCATTTTAGTTGAATGCACCTCTGTACAGGAGCACTGTCAGTGGGCATCCGCAAAAAATAGCTACAATTTACTCAATTTACATTCTGATTTTCATTAACCCAAAAGATTTGCCTCTTCAAACTTATCAGTTTGGCTGACTTCAAATTGACCTCTTGGCAGGAGCTGGCTTCTGTATGCCATTTTGTCGCTTTTGTTGTGTGATCTCTAGTCACAAAGGCCAGGGACTGGTCAGTGACCCATGGCAACTAAAGGTCGGTAGTGAAAAATCAGTGTTACATGACCAGTTGGGTAGTGACTGCTGGCAGGTGAAATGATTGGAAAGAGGCAACAGTGCTGCACTGAAAACGTCCTCCTTCGGCCATTCAAAGTTTGTTCGAAAAATGGCAGCTTGTCTGCAAACATTCCCCAACTACTCGCTGGGCTGTAGTGAAACTGTGAAGGACGCAATGCAAACTGTAAATGGAGAAAGTCTGCCTTCAAAATAAAAGTTCCACCTTTTGAAACATGTTGGCTGCTGTGGTAAGGCTCAATGTTTTACTGTGATGGAAAACTTGCTCCAGTTCTCTTTTGCTTTGTACTTTTTCAAGTTTCACTTTGCTCAGCAAGAACTTGGTGAGTTTTTGATAAGTCAGCATTTTTATGCAAACTACAGATGACAGCATCAGTCTGCTTGCAACCAAAGCAAAGTGAGGAATATAAGCACTTTATAAAGGAATTCAACTGACTATAGCCACCAACCTCCAACTACCTATCACCAATGGGTGGGGAATGCAAAACCTGCAGTTCGTGGCAAATGGTCAACTGGTTGGCAGCTGGTCTTTAGATCTGTGTGACTGAGGCTTTATTAAATGTCAGTTATAGAGGCAGGACTAGTCTAAACACTACATTTATGAGTTATTCTTGAGTTATCATGAAATAATTTTGATCTGCCATTAACCAACAAAGGGATCATTCGCAGGTTTTCACCCATTCTGACACTTCAGCTTGAAACAAAATCCTTTGAATGAGTAGATGAATGCACAGATGCAATGATAAATCTGGACATTTTCTCAAAACAGTCCAATATGTTTTATAAGAGGTCTCTGATTTTCGAGTTTAAAACTAGAGCCTGTTGGGGCGTTATTTAGGTTGCTGAAATCCCAAATATGCCTTAAAAAAGCATTTTTAAATATAACTCCCAGACTTCAAAGCTTGACTTGAAGGTTATTAAAACAGATCACAAACACAGCTGACCCTTTTAAACCCAAACAAAGAATGAACATCAGAGTCTGTAGCTGCACTGACCGCCATCATGTTAAGAGCCATGGTATAAGACAGTCACTGTATAACATGAACCAACCAAATCTGATGCAGGGTTTTCCCACTCTGAAACAAAGCTGCTACTGCTGTATCTTTTGAAGGCCTTTTGGCTTGATTTTCCCTAACCTGAATGATTTTAAATGTAATCACAGGTAGCAACATTGAATAGCCATGATCAGTTGGTTTGAGTCCCATATCTAGCCTGCTGCCAATAGTTTTCTCCCCTACCTCCTTGTAGTGAACAGCTCTTACGACCTGTTGTAATCAGTGATAAAGAGAGCAATGTAGATTAAGTAGACATCTAGACGTTGTGTAGAAATGTACATACATCTTCAGTTGTACTGTAGTAAGAGAACCAATCTAACTTTGTGAGCATTTTTACCTTTTAATACGGTTTATTTGAATCAAGACCTTTCTTAATATTAACAAAGTATTTCTGATACCTAAATCTACCCAAATCGTAGAACACTGAAACATAACAAATGATGACTCTCAAACTTCAAAGATAAGAGAATGAATTAGATTAGATGACTCCCACACCTCTGCCATCCAAAGTTTTGTTTTTTCATTTTAAAAAAATACAGTATCCAAATTAGCCACCTACAAGCAACATGTATAGCCCTGATAACAGCTGATAACAACCATTCAATGGGTTGATAACATTCAGAATAGATGTATAATCTGTTTATGCCTGGGTGCAAATCATTTGATCTATACCCACTTAAGCTACAATACAGGGATGATTTATGCAAAAGTGTGTGTCAGATGGTAATGGAAAACATCACCATCTGACCAGGGCCTTTCTGTGTGGACTTTGCATGTTCTCCCTGTGTAAGCGTGGGTTCTTTCCGGGTACTCCGGCTTCCTTCCATAGTCCAAAGACATGCACGTAGGGTGGTTAGGGTAAATGGTAATTCTAAATAGTCCATAGGAGTGATTTGTGCACTCTGTTGGGTAAAACTTTATATACATAGGTGATTGTCAACAAGGGGGGATTTATGGAATTTGGAGAAATGCAGGGGAACTATAGCAGGCCGGCACAGTGGGCCAGTAGTTAGCACTATTGCCTCACAGCGAGAAGGTCCTAGTTTTGAACCTTGGGCCTTTCTGTGCAAGGTTTGCAGGTTCTCCCCGATATCTGTGTGGATTCTCTCCACATCCTCCGGCTTCCTACACAGACCAAAGATATGCATGTGATTAGGTTAATTGGTGAGAAATGCAGATAACTTCAAAACCTTCACCAGTAGCTGTTTTACCCGCAGACCTCTTTGCTGACTTGGGGTAGGGAGGCTATAAAGGGTGCAAAACTCTCCATGTCTAAGTGGTTTATAGTAGACTCTTACTGGGAGGTAACAATACCAGTGGTGAACGTATACACATTTTGTCACATGTGAATGTGTGTGTGCTGGCGTAGGTGACAGTGGAGTCAGTAGAGATAATCTGTCATTGGTGTGAATTACTCCAATTCAAAACATGAAAAGCAGTATGACAGACAAGGAACAATTAACATTCTGGGTTTTGTAAAGGACGAATTTAGCAGCATAAACAAAGCCTCTTAACATGCAGCTGAATACACCTACGACAACACCATGGGGTGATTATGCCGGAAAAAGGGATGAATGGCAATATAGGTACATTGTGTGTCAACACTCATGATGCTGCCGATTATGTCGGCTTTGTGTGTGAGAGAGAGAGATTGCTCGTGCATGTTCTCTCAGCGGAGGCTCCTGTTTCAAACGGCCACCTCATCATTCATGCTCCTCAACAAGAGCAGCTAGTTTTCATAAAGTGCCAGTGCGTAGCATGCACTGAAAATGAGCACGGTATCGAGTTGCCTCCGCGCATGCCAAATCATTAGGTAGGTTTCCTTTTTTTTTTTAATTTACAGATAGGATGGAAATGGCAAGCTATGAGTCATGTCTCCGTCTCATGCTCCATTTTAGAAATTAAACATTCTTAATTAATCAAATGGTGCTAATGCGGCGATACTTCCTGCCCGGGATCCTCTGCCTAGAATCCTGCTGTAACATGAGAGGCACCTAGCAAAAGCAAGAGGCGCTGGAGGATGGAGTTCTGCAAGCCACTGCAGGCCTTTGGATGTCTTTCTTACTGACATCATAGCTTTGGCTCAGTGAGCTGTCTCAGTAGCTAGCGAAGCATGGAAACAGACAACTGGTATCGCTAGCTGGCCAATGCTCTAATACTAATTAAACTTGTATTTCAAATCCCAAATAAACAGTCTCACCAGAAGACCAAACCATTTGTGTCCAAGAAAAACAATCTATGCTCGCACAGTATCCAGTGACGACCTAAAGTTTTCCTATGAATATTTTAAAGCATTGAAGATTAATTATTCAAATGGCCCAAAACTAAGTATTCCAAGTTTTTCTTCTGTTCTGTGCTACCATCGCTCGCCTCTCCTCAACTGCACGTCACACATTTTCTTTGAGCACTCAGGGCCAAAATGAGTTTCAGTCATGGATCATGGCCAGTAATGAAATAATCCCAAAATGACACTGTGAAATTGCTGGATGAGAGAAGGTGCCGCTTGTCAGGCAGCTGTTTCTATTCCCCCATCTATCTCTGATCTGTCCAAGTCACACGCTATCAAGGAGAAGTGCCGCCGCTGTGTATATTTGTTTGAGATGTGGCGGCTGGTGACAGGGGGTGAAATCAGCCATGTGGGAGTTATCGGATGTTCCAGTTTGTGCCCCCATAAAATCGACACGAGACACCCCCACCTCGACCCCCAGCTTCTCCCGCCTCTCTTTTCTACGGGCGGCCGGTGGTTAAAGATGGGGAGTTGAAAGAGCAAACAAGAAGGCAACGGCCACTCACTGACTTAACCTCTGTCATCAGAGTGCTCCGGTGTCAGCATGCGAATCAAATCAAGATGAATGGGGTCTATCCCGGCCACTGGAGGCTCGCCTCATTGGGCCCAATTTCATCAGCGCCAGTAACTGTTCATATAGAAAGATTAATAGAGCATCTGACCATGCCGCTGTGCGAGGAGGAAACTCAGACGCATACAAATAGGCTTGCGGTTGACGGGAGAGAGGGAGTTATTAGGGTGTTGCACGACAGGAGGAATAGGTGGAAGCACCTCAGAGGCGGCCTCCACTTTGATGCCTAATTGATAAGGTTCCACAGTGACATGTTCATTTGTGAGACTTTATTGTTTTAATTGTGTTACACTTTGTCACTGAGCTACTGTCTGCTGCCTATCCCATCTCTCTTTTATCCCAGCCTGTGATCCGACAGAGCTTTACATGGTTATTTGAGTGGCACAGGGACTCGGGGCGCTTTAAAAGTGCCTGAGCTGGCCCTCTTCCAGGGTGCATTAAGAATACTGACATATTTTCCCATGAAACATAAACAATAAATGTCAAGTGCACAGCTGGTAGATCTAGATTGAGTTGAATGCAAGGTTATCTCTGTAAATACTGTAGTAGTATATAAAAACCTCCATCTGTTTATAGTGCAAAAAAAAAAGAATCAGCAATACAATCTGATATTTTACAACAGCAGCACAAAGTCTCACTGTTGTCGGGGTTAAACCGGCGTCCCCTGTCCCAGCTATAATCCTGCTGCTGACATGTTGACAAGATTATGTTCATGTTTTTACAGCTTGACTTTATGGTTTAGAATGTAATCTTGTTAATGGCAATAAGCTGTTTTGTGTACTATTGTTTGAGTCACCGTGCATCCAACAATGTGTGTGTGTGTGCTTCTCTCTCTTTTTCCTTTACTTTCATCCAGCAGTCCCATACATAGGTCTGTAAATACAATTGTGGCCCAATTAAGAGGTTCCACTTTTCCATTTTAAAGGGAAACTCCTTGTTTTCTTGTCCTTCTTAACATGATTACAGAGAAGCTGCTTGTAACTTTTTTCAACTACTGTGTTAAACTTGACCTCACCTTTCCCTATGTTCCCTATAACATTAAAATTGTCAGGGGAAACAACTACACATCCTGATCAACCTGTTTGCTCTCATCTGCAACTACACAGGCATTTTTATCAAGGCTGTAAACATAAAATATAGCCCCTGTAAACACCTTCAAATATGAATTCTTAAAATTAAAATATTATTTTTTATTGTATCAATATACCATGATTGCTAAAAAGCATACAATGACACAGCAAAAGTTAAATATTCAGAAAAACCCACACAAATACTGTGGAAGAGAGCCAGAGATTAAGATTGACTAATGATTAAATGCAAAGTTGTGTATAAATACAAAAGAGGTCAGTCCAGCCCCCAGCAGCCTAGGCCTAAGTGAGAATTCAGGGTCACCAGATCCAGCTGTAACTACAAGCTTTATCAAAAAAGGAACGTTTAAAGCTTAATCTTAAAAGTAGAGCGGCTGGTTCCAATCTGGGAGCTGGATCCACAGAAGAGGGGTCTGAAAGTCGAAGACTTCAACTTTTAAAGGCCCTAAGAAAGCACAAGTAAACCAGGTGTCCAAGAGCGGAGTGCTCTATTAGCATGATGTCAAACTATGAGGTCTCTAAGATAAGATGGGACCTAATGATTCAAGATTTCATACGTAAGGAGGAGGATTTTAGAGTTGATTCTGGATGTAAAAGTGTATCTTCCCGATTCATGAATACATAAAGCTGGGTATCATCTGCAAAGCAATGAAACTACAGTGGGGCAAAAAAGTATTTAGTCAGCCGCCGATTGTGCAAGTTCCCCCACTTAAAATGATGACAGAGGTCAGTAATTTGCACCAGAGGTACACTTCAACTGTGAGAGACAGAATGTGAAAAAAAAAAATCCATGAATCCACATGGTAGGATTTGTAAAGAATTTATTCGTAAATCAGGGTGGAAAATAAGTATTTGGTCAATAACAAAAATACAACTCAATACTTTGTAACATAACCTTTGTTGGCAATAACAGAGGTCAAACGTTTACTATAGGTCTTTACCAGGTTTGCACACACAGTAGCTGGTATTTTGGCCCATTCCTCCATGCAGATCTTCTCGAGAGCAGTGATGTTTTGGGGCTGTCCCGAGCAACACGGACTTTCAACTCCCGCCACAGATTTTCTATGGGGTTGAGGTCTGGAGACTGGCTAGGCCACTCCAGGACTTTCAAATGCTTCTTACGGAGCCACTCCTTTGTTGCCCGGGCGGTGTGTTTTGGATCATTGTCATGTTGGAAGACCCAGCCTCGTTTCATCTTCAAAGTTCTCACTGATGGAAGGAGGTTTTGGCTCAAAATCTCACGATACATGGCCCCATTCATTCTGTCCTTAACACGGATCAGTCGTCCTGTCCCCTTGGCAGAAAAACAGCCCCATAGCATGATGTTTCCACCCCCATGCTTCACAGTAGGTATGGTGTTCTTGGGATGCAACTCAGTATTCTTCTTCCTCCAAACACGACGAGTTGAGTTTATACCAAAAAGTTCTACTTTGGTTTCATCTGACCACATGACATTCTCCCAATCCTCTGCTGTATCATCCATGTGCTCTCTGGCAAACTTCAGACGGGCCTGGACATGCACTGGCTTCAGCAGCGGAACACGTCTGGCACTGCGGGATTTGATTCCCTGCCGTTGTAGTGTGTTACTGATGGTGACCTTTGTTACTTTGGTCCCAGCTCTCTGCAGGTCATTCACCAGGTCCCCCCGTGTGGTTCTGGGATCTTTGCTCACCGTTCTCATGATCATTTTGACCCCACGGGATGAGATCTTGCGTGGAGCCCCAGATCGAGGGAGATTATCAGTGGTCTTGTATGTCTTCCATTTTCTGATGATTGCTCCCACAGTTGATTTTTTCACACCAAGCTGCTTGCCTATTGTAGATTCACTCTTCCCAGTCTGGTGCAGGTCTACAATACTTTTCCTGGTGTCCTTCGAAAGCTCTTTGGTCTTGGCCATGGCGGAGTTTGGAGTCTGACTGTTTGAGGCTGTGGACAGGTGTCTTTTATACAGATGATGAGTTCAAACAGGTGCCATTCATACAGGTAACGAGTGGGGGACAGAAAAGCTTCTTACAGAAGACGTTACAGGTCTGTGAGAGCCAGAGATTTTCCTTGTTTGAGGTGACCAAATACTTATTTTCCACCCTGATTTACGAATAAATTCTTTACAAATCCTACCATGTGATTCATGGATTTTTTTTTTCACATTCTGTCTCTCACAGTTGAAGTGTACCTCTGGTGCAAATTACTGACCTCTGTCATCATTTTAAGTGGGGGAACTTGCACAATCGGTGGCTGACTAAATACTTTTTTGCCCCACTGTATGTGCTATGTTTCTAATAATACTGAATAAGGGAAATATTTACAATGTAAATAGAAAGGTCCTGGCACTGAACCCTGTCACAAAAAATAGCATTAAGATTGAAGCTGTTGGACCTTGTACATTATATATAATGTACAAGGTCCAACAGACCACAAGAATACAGCATATTCTATAGAATATGCTGTATTCTTGTGGCCTTCATCAAGGTAGTCCATTTAGTCAGATACCAATAATGTTGGTCTGTTTATTGCAGCTGTTCCTGAGATTAACCTCTTAGGACTTAAGTATGTCACCAGCAACTGATAAGATATGATGTTTTGCATATTTGGGTTTAATAGATGATTGTGCCATTGGTGCCCATTTACATTCTCTGAGGCTAGTTTAGTCTCTCTGGTGCCACCATATGGGTAAGTACACAAAATGTTAAACCAAATGAAATCTGTGCATAATGTCTTGCCTGCCTCCTCCTGTCTCTCCATCTGCACATAGTTAATGTATTTACAGTATAGTCTAAAGTATGTGTTACCACAAGCTAATACCCCTGTTTAAAAACTCACTTCCTCTCTCTCTCTCTCTCTCTCTCTCTCTCTTTCTAGCCACTGGCATCACTCTTGTCCCGAGGCTTGCATTAATGAATTCAATAAATAAAGTGCCACACCAACCCATCCATTACACGTATTCGTTTCAGAACAAAACATTAATCAATTCCACTGTATGTACTAATGCAGCAGCCCCAATCAATCTGAACTTCTTATGACAATTAACAAAGCTTTAGCGGCCGCTCTGCAGCATGCTGACCCATCAATTACTGCATCTATCAAACTGGCTGGCACTAATGGCAGCTCGCTCCTGACTCCTCTCTCCTCACCCCCCCCTGCAAGTATGCAAACACGCATAGCAATAGAGCATTTGTGCAGAGCTGAAAAGAATCAATTCATATCAATTATACATGCCTCGCAAAATGTGTTAATTCACATGCTCGATTACAGCCCTCCCTACTCGTGCAGAGCTACAGGACACTAACGGCATCACTTCGGTCATGTCGCTATCAGATTTTTAATAACTGTTTTTTATTTGGTTTCTTGGTTTGTGGATCACCAGTGCAAGAGGATATGTCATTATATCCCTTAGTAAACATGTTTTAAGTGGACTGGTGAAGTAATAATAACCTAATATGAATACATATAGTAAATGTTCCACTTGCAAATTGCACAGAACGTCTTCACTTTTTAAAAAAAATTTAGAGTACAGTTTTCCTAAATACAAATTTAAAATTAATTTTCACCATTTCAGTCATCCCTCTGCTTTTATTCTTGTGCATTCGTTCTCAGCCGTCCCTCTCTCAGTGCTCCCACCCTCCCTATCCTTCAGCAGGCCTTAGAACTGGCCCTGGGGCCCTGATCCCATGTCAGAGGCAGCGTGTTGGTACCAGAGTTCACCCCTGAGCACGTCTGTCTGCATAATTAGAGAAGTGAATCTAGCCACTTTGTTCGGCAGAACAAGCGAACCCCCAGCTCTTCCCCCACCCCTACTTCCTCCAGCCTTCCTGCCTGCCTGCCTGCCTGCTGTACACGGCTTAACGCGAGCGTGTCATGACTATAACAAAGGTGAGCGGAAGATGGTAATTAAAAATTAAAGTGGACAAGGGGTTGCTGGATACACCTCTTTTAACAGCAGGCAATCGAGGTGAAAAAAGAGAAAGGCATGCTGGTGGCAAACCAAATGAGTCTGCTGCTACTGTTGCTAATACTCCTCTGCTTTTCACCGATCTGGATATGAAAGTACAGCACCTATCAATGCCAACTGTTGCACATACCCTGTTCTTTAGCATGCAGTCCTAGTCCTTACATTAAACCCACAAAACATGTAGCCCAGAGGGCTTTCCCATTTTTTAGTTTAATATTATATTGTATTGAAGGCATTTACTTCTAGATGCCAACATAAAAAAAATGTAATTATCAAAAAGGAAAGAGATCACGTAAAATCAAAGACCTGGTGGCAAGACAAAACGTATTCCAGGTTTTCACACCTGCACCACCTGAACGTTTGTGGCACTTGGGGGCGGCAGTAACACATGTTGGCAAACCGCCAGTTTCCTCATGCATTATTCATGGAGTAAAATTAGCATTCAATTGAAGTCATGTTGCTGGCCATCTGGAAAACGTAAGTACAATGCTCTGTCTCCTTTTAGCTCTGTTTTGGTCTACAAAAACTGTTGGAAGATATCTCTATGTGTAATTGATCGACTACATTCACTACAGTGCAATTTGTAAAGCTTTTCATCAAAAACAATCATGCCAAAAAATTCATTTTGCAACTTCTGCAAGTTGCAATATGATATACTCAATATGCCAAAAAACAATCTTTTAAAGGTAAAAACATGTATTATGAACTTGGAACTAAATGCAATGTTAAGTGGAGATTTTTTGCAATCCAAAGTAAAAGTGTCTAAGACAGTTTTAAAAATGTGATTAGTGTCAGAAGAGGTAAAAAATAATGCATAACACAGGAATGTCTGTGGAAAACTACAATGCAAACGAGTTCAAGTTTAGTCCAGCTGAATTTATTCATATAGAGTCAGTTCACAACAGCAGTCAGCTCAAAGCTGAGATCAAGGTTCAACAATATTAGCGAGCGGAAAAAAAAAACACAGGAATCAGAGGATCTCTTATGAGCAAGCACTTGGCAACAGTGGGAAGGAAGAACTTCCTTTTATCTGGAAGCAGGTTCAGGGAGACTGCCTCGACTGGTTGGAGTAGAGGGGGAAAGAAGAGAAAAAAGGATAGACAAGCTACATGAGTGAGTAGACAGAAGCTATGCACTGTACAGAGAAATGTATTTATACATGACCAGTGACAAAAGTAGAAAACAGAGTTTTTAGTGCCTACCTGTGCTTACACTGCTAATTGTGGTTCACACCAGTTATTGGAGTTTCTTTTTAGGAAAAAACTTCGTCCTGTGAAAGGTTATGCATTTAATGCTCACTACTTGTTGAAGTATGTTGGCTTAAAAAATAATAAAGCCTCATACCAATAATGTAGGTGAAAAGTTAACAAGAGCTTTTATCCATTAACTGTTTCCTGAAATGTAATGCCTCACGAGCATCTGCAGACGAAAGCATGCAAAAGCCTATCGTGGACATCTAGGTTGTACACATTTAGTTCAGCCTTTTTCAAAGTGCTTCTTGTTAAGTCTGTGTAGAATTGCAGTGAGAAAAGCAGGGAAAGCTGTAACCTGGAAGTCTGTGCCAGCACACTGGAGTCTATTAAAGTGATCTCTGCAAGTAGTCCTAAATCATTCAAATGATGTAAACACTTTGTTGTTATTTGTGCTCACCGTTTGGCCACCACTGCAGTGTTTTAAAGAATTACCTGAACCATTTACATAGCAGTAGGTCACAGTTGGACTATTGGATTTTATGTGGCCTAAATATAATTTAGGTCTCCAAAGCCCGAAAAAGCTGCATAGTGTTTTAGGAGTGATAACAACCTCTTGCATTTACATATACATTTACTTTGTCTCTTGTCACAATGTCTTAACCTCTCTGTCCCTGTTCCAGCCGTAAATGAACCTGTCTGAGATGCCTTTCCTACCCTCCCTACACACACACACACACACATACACACATTCTCGCACTCTCTTCTCTTCTTCCTCTTCTTCTCATCCTCCTTCTAAATTGCAACCCTATATTTCTGGACCTCTGATGCAATTATGCCACCTCAATTGCTTTGACGTGGAAGCGGGATGGGGAGGAGAGGAAAAAAACAACCGCACACAAAGCCTGCCTTTTGTGTATCAAGAAAATAAAGGCTTGAAATTGCCTCCGACCACTGCTCTGTCTCTGGTATTCTCTCCCCGCTCCCTCTCATGGACACAAACACACTCTCAACCCCTGTCTCAGTCACATACACAAAACACGCTCGCCCGACAGCTAGGCTTTCCTGAGATGGGACAGGATAAAAGTCGACAGTTTCTATTATCAATAACAAGATAAAATACAGAGGTCTTTTATCTCTTAAAATGTAAATTTATACAAGGCTCCATACCTCCATGCTGTAAATATCTAACATCTCTTAAGACCACAGAACTAGACTCAATTGATTTTTTCTCCCCTCCTCCTGGTTGCAGCCATCTGCAAAATCTCCAAGTCTGGCATAATATCAATGATGAAATTAAAAATCTTCCATTTGTCTAAACCATAAGGGAGATCACCCCGGTTCAAGCCATTTACTCTTTAAATTATATGATTGATTTCCTTTAAGGTTATTTGTTTATTTCAATGTTCATATCTGCTCTATCTAAATCATTTCTCAAGTTTAGTCTATTGATTTCCAGGGGACACTGGCCTCTCTCTGTGTCTTTCTGTAACCTTGCTTTAACCATATCAGTTTCCTTCAAAGCTCATTTGCATGAAATAAGCTGGGAAAATGCATTGATTTCCTCCTTTACACTTTGGTGCCCAGTCCCTGGTTATTTGTGATGAATGTACCCATTATTTCATCGCAAGTCTCAAGTATACCTAAATGTGTCGCAGGGATTTGCATTCAGTTATGTGCATGGAAACCAAGTAGAAGTGATAGTTTACATGGGTTTTTTTGTCCATGTAATTCTATCTAAAGCAGCTCTGCTACACAGAAAATATGACTAGCTGCTTTAGCTTACTGCATTATAAATCCCTTTATTTTTTATCAATTTTCTTTTTAGGCTAAAAAATCTTTTCATCATTCCATCATACATTATTGTTGCTAGCTGTCTCCTAGCTGTCTCCTTTAATGTTTATCTTGTTCGCAACAAATAGATGAAAAGATCAAAACTATTCTGTCTCCACAGGGATAAGGCTTCCCTGACTTATCTGTGGCACTCGATTTCAATGCCATTCATTCCTGAAAAGGTGAATCTTTAAAAAGGAAAGGTCACAGACACATTGTTTCATTTATTTTTAATGCTCAGTAATTTGTTAAAACAGCTGGGCCCTGTAGCTCTTAACGAAAGCTGAGTTAAGAACAGTAAATGGTGAAATATCATGGATTCACACATAATTGGTGTCCTTGGACTATATTAGTAACAGAAGGATGTACATTGAACTGACTAAAGTACATTAAAATATAATACCCAGGTTGCATGGCAATAATGTAATGTAAAACACAGTGGTGCATGTGATCTTAAGCTCTACAAAGAGATAACTGTAATGAGGTTTCTCATGTACACATTGCTCAAGTCTTTTCTGCCATAATGGATGTGATACCAGCTGGCAGTGATTGCTAGCTTTTGCTATTCGTCACTGGATGAAATCAGTTGCAAAAGAGATGCTGCAAGAAAAACGTCCTAGTGTTTGCCACAGTTCCCTGTAGTTTTGTCTGCAAATATTTCCTAGCTACCAGCCAAGCGGTAGTAAAACTTGCAACACACTTTTTCACAGTCTCATTACAGCTCAGAGAACAGCTGGCTAGCCCATTCAAACTACAACTGTTAGAATATGCTAGCAACCAAAGCAATCACGAGGACGATTTTCCCAACCAGAATACAAGTTTTTCCCTATAGTCAGGGAATCACTGTAGACCTGTATGACTGGGGCTTTAGCAACCAGCCATCAACCAGCAACCACTTATAGCCTGTCAGCAAATATGATTTTTTCCCTCATGGCCAGTGTTTGCCAGATGGCCAAGGCCTTCACTTGATCCCACATTATCACCATAATTGTAACCGGTCCAAAATACTCCTTTTTTCCCCCTTGTATAATTTCACATCTAAGCCATAAAGACTCAATACTATACTAAGTTTTTTGAGATCATTATCAGTTTTTCATTTCTTGTTGCCATCCTGTTGACACCAAACTGCACACAGTGTTAAGGCCGTCCTTAAGTAAAGTGGCTGTTTTACCCTCAACTTCACTGGCAAACACCTCGCCTTTTCAAACCAAGCTGTATCAAGACAGCTCCACCACCTAGTCACGCATGCTAAATACCACGTCCAATACATTTAATACCAACAGCAGAGATTTACGCCATGGCACAAAAAGCCACAGAATATCATGTGAGAGTTTCCCATATAACCACTGACCCAAGAACTGGGCCAATCAAACCTCACCCTATTTATGTCCCTTTGATTTTTTTTTATACTTGTCGTTGATCCTGTTGCGGCTTTTAGATAATGCTAATAGATCACAGGCCAACGGGACGGAGCAGGATAATGGAGCTTTCATTGCAGCCTGATTAACTTGGCTGTAGGGTTCCACCTCACCCCTTTCGGCATGATGGCCCTAATTAATAACGATTGCTCCCCAAAATGTGCAAATGGAACGATAAACGAAGGACCAACTAATTAACTGCAACCATTTCTACTAATCATTAGTTAACATCCCGTTTTGTCATCATTACACTGATGCGTGTGCAAGGGCAGATAAAACAGGCCAGCCCTTTTTTTCTCCCTCTCTCTTGCCCCCATAAACCCTAACAGCCATATTTTCTTTCCCTGTAAAAAGTAATTAAAGCAAAAGGCCAAGAAAGGTTTAGAAAGTTCCATCACTAAATAGTCCGCAGTAAGAAAGGCTTTGGCATTTTTCAAACAAAATTTGCTGATATCATCCTGTCCACTCTCAATTCAATCCTGTCAACAGCAGATAGGGGGAGAAATAAAGCAAAAAATACAGCAAAACTACTCTGAGAAAGGCTGTCAGCACTCAGCCTTCTCTGTAGCGCAGAGTGCTCCAAGTCATTTATTTCTGCGACTTTTGCCAGCAAGGAAATCAGTGTCAGTGAAATGCTGCTGTTTTTCTTTATGGCCGTGTGATGCAGCTCTTTCAGAGGATGCTGAGATGCACTGTTCATACTCGAGCCTTTGAATTTATGCGCTGTTTCCAGATGCTGAGGAATCGACAGGGTTCAATGATGAACAGCCAGCGTCAGCCCTGCTGCCAATCAAAAAGTTAATAGTCTGTCCATTGAGGAAGGGAAATGACCCCCTGAGCTTCGGTCTGCACATCGCTCTCTCTCGCACGCAGCAACTCAAATCCAACTGCTTTTGACTTTGTCTGTGTGCACACAGAACGCCAGCGTTTTCTTCGTGTCTCTGTCTGATCTAATTCTCTCACCGAATCCCTATATTTGCCCGCATATCAGTTCTTCTGAGAACTTTTTATGGCCGTGTTTGATGCCCAATCTAATTTTGTTTAAGGAAAACAGAGAATAATCATTTGTTCCATCCTCCATTTTTCAGTCTTATATATGTCGATGTATTCCTTTGTCTCTCTATGCACCTTCATATGTGCATTCCTCAGATGAAAGCTTAAGGCGCTCTTTGTCAGTGCTAAATTGGAAGGTAATCCTGTTATAACCTCACTGAGGTTATATGTGTGACTGGGTGATTAAAATTACCTGCAAATATTCCAAAGGAGCCATTATTTATTGGTGCATGAAAGACAGAAAGGAGAAAGCTGCACTCTTATTGCTAATACTCAAAAACGCTTTAGAGAACACTATGTATGGTAATGAAAAAGCTGTCAATAGTCCTTTCAATTGGCCTGATTTAGTAAAACTTTTATGAAGACAGTAAATTTCATGTCTTATTTTCTTGATCCTTGCAAAGAAAGAACATGGAGAAATCAATATCTCCCCAGCCTGGCCCTGAATTTTGCCAACCTCTAATTATTATCTGGCTCGTGGCGATGATCAGCGAGTAATTGCAACTACTGGGCTTCTCATGCCAGCGACAGGTCCAATAGCAAATGTCTACATGCAAAGCACTTACCTGGCTTAATAAAATCTATACAAGAAGGTCACAATCCCTGCAGAGATTTAGCCTGAAAATGATGCTTTCATTGTTTGGATAAACTGCCTTAAATAGTATATACAAAATTAGACTTGCAAATACATTTCATAAGATATATACATATATATCTTATTTCAGTGCCTAAAATACGATTGCATACTCTGCTTTTGTGCTCAAAGTGTTCATGTGTGATTTCATCAGATGTGCCCATTGTTAATGGCTTCTGTGGTCATTGAGTTTGATGCAGCTCATTTAAAACCAAACAAAAGAGCAGTGTGCAAAAACCGCCAACAGCCCCATCCAGTATTATTGATATTTTACTGGCTGCATTATAAAGCCCAATAATCTCTTTTGACTGGAAGTTAAGTGATGGAATTCATCAATGGTTGCAGCTAAACCATAAATTAAGTATTTTGACGTTTATGCATTTTCAAAGGTTTTCCCAAATACCAAAATCCGATTGCACTCTGCTCATGCACACTCTGGGTGCATTTTCTTGGAATAATCGTGTGCAACCTTTTTATGCTTTGTTTATAATAAATGATCCCTTACATCTCATGTTATTTATTTGGAGGTCACCTTGACATTAAAGCACCAGTGATTAATATTTTACATGCAAATCAGTATATTGTAATAAAAGTCAGCTGAAATGCTCCAAACACCAACGGAACAACCACAAACTATTTATTGTACTATGTACTGTGCATACAATGCAGTGTACTGATCAGGTATTTATCAGACTTGTTTAGTATGTTGGCAATTGGTTGTTTCTAGGTTGTTAGTACGTTCACATTCTCAAATTACTGCAGTGACCCTTTTTGTATAATGAGGCGTATTTCACTTGCAACATGTAAAACATGTAGAAAATCAAATAATCAATCAAAAAGTAAATAACAGAAAACTAGTTAAATGAGCTAATTTTGTTCATTAAAAAAACAACATTTAAAGGTAAAACAGTCCTCTCCAGTCGGCCATTACTGTTACTATGATAATGGCTGAAGTTGTGTAAAAGCACACGTGTTTAACTTTCAGTATACAGCATTGCAGTCAATGTCATTTGACTTAAAATTCCTTGAATTTCTAATTATTTAACAGTAATTGTGAAAAACACATGTACTTTGGTAAAACTTTGTGATAAAACCCTGTTAATTAACATATTCATCAAAGTGCAAAATCTTTTACATTAAAGGAGATTTATTTTGCTCATTTCCAGGTCAATGCTTTTGTTTTGGGATGCTATCAGAGTAATTTTGCATGATTCAGAGTTTAAAATGACCCTTACTTACCCGCCCTTCAGTTCAGCCTCATCCTTGAAAAAAGCTTTCTTAGTTGCGTGAGGCCACCTCTCACCTGATTGGCTGCTTCTCACAAGCAGAAGGTTTGAAGAACAGCTGAGAGGTGCTGCTGTGTTCACAACTGAGAGCCGTGCGCCTGAGATGATCAAATTAGAAATACGCTCCTTGAAATAATCCAGAGCCAAACTAAACAGAGCCTTTACATTCTGAAGCCTAAGGCAGCAGGCCTCCTGGCAACTAGTAGCGTGAAATAAGTACTCCCCTGACTGAATGTGAGTGGTTTCTGGTGGCTGCTGGCAGTTGCAGTGAAAAAAATCACTTGACAAGCCCCAGTCACACAGGCCTAAAGACATTTGAAGCTCCTTAATGTGTTTTTTTTAAACACACAAAAAAGCCTCTTTGCAGTTCATTTGGTCACTAGCAGACTGCCACTGTCAGCTTTATTTTATATATGTATGGCATTGAAGACGCTGAGTTGTCTGCAAACACTTGCTAAATGCTCTCTAAGTGGTTGTGAAACTGTGAATGAGGGCGGTGTATACAAAAGGAAAAGGAAAATGCTGGAAAGTAAAAGTTGCACTTATCAAACAACTTTGTTTTCAGTGGTGAGACACATCTTTTAGTTTGAAGGTTTGCAGTCTTCCATACCATACAAAATACAGGCGAGGGTGGCAATCTGCTAGCAGCTAAAGCAACCTCAAAGGAGGTTTTCAGTGCAGCAATTTAACCAGGTGACGGCACGCAACCTTGAGCGAGTGGAGTTTTAAATTTGCGTAGCTTGTGTGTGTATGATTTTGGATCCTATGCATTAATACAATGCTCGGCTTTCGCACTGTGACATGATATAATTACATTTTCAGGTGAAGCTATCATTTTTCTCATTCATCTCAGTACATGTCAAATAATTAATAGTTAATTTATTACCATTATTTATCACATTGGGCGTGTTTTCAAAGAAATAAAACTTAAAAGGAACAATTTTAGTGTTTGACGTATTTCATCATGATCACTGACTAGACCTTACGCCCGTCTTAATCACTGGAGTAACTGGTAAACTATTACAAATCACAAAGTTTCCAGCATCTCTTTATGAAAAAGGACAATCTCAGTTACTGGGGATAGGTTAATGTGGCTCTCCATGGTCAGATGACACTGACGGGCCCTGAAAATTGACACAAGCATCAGACACAGGGGAGGGGCGTAGGATGGGTGTGTGACAAATAATAGGGGAATTAGAAATTAATGATTCTGCCAGTATGTAAATGGCGATTAAAGGACAAGCAGTGCTCCGGGCTCTCTGGCCCAAGCTGCCTCTACTTGTTTGGACAGGGACTGACACACACGTGCACATTTGCACACATGCTTGTGATGCATATTGAGGCTGTGACACACATCTATATGGGCATAAAAGAAAATAAATCCACAGCGCCCTGGACCAGATCAAATCAATCGCCCATAATGGCAGGGCTGATCATTATGGGCTGCTTTTGTTTGTTTAAATGAAGAGTGAGTGTGTCTGCCATATTGAGTTGGATTAGGCAGTGGAAAACTGTTGCCTCCAGCGCCAAACGCTGGATGAGAGCCGCCAAGTCAGGCTCTACAGTAAAATACTATGAAGGCCTATTTAGAAATCAATGTCAAACTTTCATTAGTAGGGTCAACAATGTAGATATATTGTCTAATCGCTTTGGGTCAACAAGGCATGAGAGGAAGCTAAGGAGAGATGTGGCTTCCCTGGGGTTCTTGCACAGCAGGAAGGATTTAAAGCTATAGATCCTAAATTCAATCCTCTGTATGGACCGTTAAGTTTGAGGGGAAAACAGCGGCATCTATCAAAATTCTGCAGCATTTGGCTTTTTTGTTTTTTGAGCTGGTTTTAGTAAAAACAAAAAAAGACCTGAGCTCTGAAAAATTCCAGCTGACAGGCTCATTGACAGGAAGAATGTGTCCTGTCTTCTGATGATGTCCTGTCTTCAGTCGGCTGCAGAGACTGATAGAGGGCCTGACTCAAAATGAGCTGGTCAGCGCTGACCTAAACTGTGGCAGATAAACCAAATCTGCTTTTGTTTTAAAAGGCTCTAATGAGAAGACGAGAGCAATAAGATACAGATGCACACACTGCATGATGAAGCATGCTGGTGGAGAACTCCTGCATATATATATATATATATATATGTGTGTGTGTGTGTGTGTGTGTGTGTGTGTGTGTGTGTGTGTAGGGGGGTCCAATAGCATTTCAGCAATTACTACAGTGAACCAAGCTTATGTTTTAATAATAATAATAACAACAATTTAGAAAAGTTCATCTTCTGTATACTTCATATATCTAAAAATAAATGAAAAATGTACAAAATATTCAATAATTAAAGCCTGACTTACTTAAAAAAATAACACTGAGAATAACAGCTACAAAGTGGACAATCAAAGCTCAAACTATTCAAAGTGTTTCTTGAAGCTCTAGCAGTGAGGGCCCTTTAACACAATCCATTGTGAACTATAACTGTTTACAGCACACACTTGCTCTTGGCTTCACCCCCACTACTAAAGTAAAAATCCTCCTCTGATCATCCCTCATCATATCCGACCACCCAGGGCATTAAAATGACAGAGTGTTAATTAATCCATCATGCTGGTTAATTGAAATGATGTATGATAGTCATTTGTTTTCTTTGATCCCTGAGCTATTAGTGCTGTGTAACTGTATGACTAATTAGTATGAGAACACTTCTGAAATAATTGGCTGTAATTAATCTGTCAGCGGCGTGAAAAAATGACTGCGTCTGACAGTTATGACGAATTGCAGTGTTGATATAATTATGTAACGATCAGGACCACTTAGTCTAACAAACCCCCGCATCTTTGATGTGGTTTTAAATCCAGTTCTCTGTGCTCTGTTTGTTCCTTTCTACATTTTCTTTACTGTTTATCTGCCGCCCAGGCTTTGGTTGTTGCTGCTGTACAGCTCTGTGCATTGGATGAGTAGCTGAAATGATGCTATCTGACTCCCTTCTTCTCCTTCTTCAATGGTTTCTATGGCAACCGTGTCAAATGATTGAGGTCGGGGGTCAAACTGACCAATAGTGAGTAAATTACATTTCTCTGAATGATTCCCCCTGAGTTGCTATTGAAATCGAGCCCCAGCCCTCTGATGGATACATCTTGTCATTCACAGTTTAGAAGGCAAGAGAGGAAAGTACAAACATGACACCAGAGGGCTCGCCTCGCTCAAACAAAGCAGCTACTGAATGAATAAACACACAAGCGCACGTACAGTAAAGCAGCAATTTGAAAGAGGGAGGAAAAACACACACACACATGGTAGCCAGCATGCCGCAGCCACTATTTTGGCCACATCTTTTAACTGATTGTGTGGTTTATTTTTAAAGAAATGACAAAAAGCTCATGAGCTGAATTTCGAGCCCACAAGTCCCCACTGCAAGCTGTTTATTAAGGCCACACAAGGAGTGGTAAATAGAGCAGCTCCCTCTTCTGCAAACACAAAGCCTGAAGGTCATCGGTTTGTCTGAACTGTAGCTCACTCAATCCCTCAGCTCAGAGTTCAAGTGCTGACGCTTGCCCTCCTCTTCCTAAGTCTCCGCGGAGACCATCCCAACACTGCGGTGTCAGACGATGAGCAGAGAAAAGGAGGAGATAAAAACACAAAGATTGTGATTCATTGCTTATTGTGTACCACAGAGTAGAGAAGTGAAAGGGTGTGGAAAAAACAAAAAACAGAATGAAATCCATTGCAAATTGAATTGTCTTTGTTTGAAGCAGGTTTGCTTCAAAAAAAGAAATTCTATGACAAAGGCCATAAATGACAATGGCACAATAATCTACAGCGACCTGTCCAAGAGGCTGATAAGACATCACTAAAGGGGCTGATCGATACTAACTATTCATTTCTGAAATTATCTCCACATTGATCCAGGAACAAGTGCCAGCAAGGCAGGGGCACACAAGCCTTAATACAATAATTATATAAAGGGCTACAAGCTCATCCTCCCAACCAATAAAGCCTGTCAGCAGCAGCAGGCACAGTGAAACCCCATAATCCATCAGCACATTGGCCTCTGACCTCTGGGCTTGAAGGCTTTTTCTGTGCAGCCTTTATAAAAGTTGCTTACTAAAGGACACAATTGCTGGAGATACCTCAGTGGGCAAAGGTGGGAAACATGATTTGTGGAAAACCAGACATGCTTGTAACACTGGGAAAAGGAAAAGTCCTTTCATGGAGCGTCTCTGCCTTGCATTCTTGAACAACTCTAAGAGAAAAACAGCTGCTTTGTATGCCGAAGATATCGAAACGGCAGTAATTATGTTCGCATAAATAAATTTGGACAAACTGGGTAAATCTTCAGGGACACTTGTCTTCCCACTTTGTTGCTGAGGCTGATAAGACACGGGTATTTTTACATATAAATCTCGCAGGGTGCAGCTTTGAGATTGCTGAGGGTAATCTGCGGAATTATCAAAATGAAATGAATATTCAAGCCACCTGCCATGGCTCAAGCTCAATCACTCACATAGAAAATAATAAGAGACATGCCATCTGTCTGTATCACAAAGCATTTATGCATGATTAAGGACATGTATACCACTTAAAAATGAAATCAAATCCCTTAGCCTGGATAATACTCATGTCCTCTTTATAATGCCTGCTTTATAGATAGTTATACAAGTACAGTACACAGAATTTGATTTCAGATTGGCAATTATGCGATTTTAATAAACTAGTTTATGACTATATACTGATACTGCCTACAGGTCCAGTGTAACAAACTGTACTTTTCTTTTTCTTTTTTTAAGAACAGTACCTATAACTATGGACCCTTTTTAAAATAGGAGCCACAGTAGAGGACCTATGTCCCCGGTTATCTTAATAGACTAATTGATCTGCTATTGAAGAGGCACGTTCCTCTGAGCATCACAGAGACAGCCCGGCTCCAATCAGACAGGCATGTGTTATCAAACTGGGAAGTCAATTAAGAGAGAGAGAGAGGGAGAGAGAGACTGGCTCCAAGCTGTCAGCAGACTGGTTCTCACAGAGGGAAGTAGGTTTCAGAGACTTAGTCCAGACTACAGACATACAGGAGTCAATGTTTCAGTACAGGATGGTGGAATATGTGTAACCTTGCCTTTGTGAAACACCAACCTGGAGCCTTCTATCTGGCTCAAAGTCACAGTCTCTAGTAGACAGGTGTTTCTTTCAGTTAAACATTTCATCTAACCTATGTGAATGAGTGAGGCAAAATAAATAAATACAAAAGTCAAAATGTTAAAAATGTGCTAAGAGTGGCTTGTCTACATGTGTTTCCTTTCTAAATATGTGCTAATCATCAACAGCTTCTTTGTCTAACTACAATCAAATCCAATTTTAGGTGCAAATTAGTTGCCTCCTCCCTCCGGCAGTGCCTGGATCAGCCATAGACTGTATATAAAAGACGAATGTAACCATAATGTGGCCTAGAAAAGACTGTGTTTGGATGTGAGTGTGGAGTGCTATCAGCTAATCTATCTTATGTTCAGGGGCCTCCGTAGGTGCTTTACACAGATCCCTGCTAACTGCTGCTCAGCAAAATACAGTGAACACACAGTTGACATTAAGGGGAAAACTACCAAAACCCTTTTATATACCAGGCTTTAAACATATTATTTCTACAAATACAAGCATCAACTTCCTTTTTTCAAGTGAGCCTCAAGTGGCCTGTCACTATTTCGTCAAAGCTACTGACCGTGTTCTCAGCTACACTCAAGGTGTCCTTTGTAACTAGTCAAAGCAATGCTGTTTGAAAGAGCCACAAAATCCCCATAAGGAAACGAAACAGGTGGTGGTTTAAATCACGAGACTGTCAACCAGGAGGCCGTGTTCATCTCCTTTTTGGGAGATTCATTTAGGCTTTTTACCTTTTTTTGGGGGGGGGTTGGTTTCAAGGTTTCATTTAAGCCTCGGCTGTTTGAGTGGAGTGGCTCATGAAGCGTCATGTCTCTTTAGAAGCGCAAAGTTTTTTTGTATTCATTATCTTGCATTGTGTATAAAGTTCTTAACACCTGCTCATATTTTCATTATATTAAGGTTAAGTTGACCAAACAGGCTTTCCCTTGTTCATCTTTTTAGCTTATAAACAGGAAACTTTAAGAAAAATGCAACAAATAATGAGCCAATTGAAGCTTCAGTATCAATGTATATTAATTAATATCTAGTTATATTACTTGTCGCAAACAACAGAGCTTTACTGTAAAGTCTGTACACCGATTAGTACTGAGACTGCTTTCTCAAACGTGCATGTATGGAGACGCCTATTTTGAGCTGGTGAGAGGTTGATGACAGGATTCACCACTTACACAGCCACAAGCTTTCATTCTGAAACCCAGCTCCCTGCACTCCCTGTGATTTTGCCATCCAGACTAAAACCGCACTAATGTGTTGAGTTTTTGTGCATGAAACCCAGCCAAAGACTTTCTCATGTTAGACTCACAACGGCTACGTCAGGTGAGGTGCTCTTCTGTCCTGCAGGGCTCGACAGCTGTCCAGTTTCACGAAAATGAGGACCATTTGAAAACGTGAATTTTTACCACTGAACCAGCTCGTGTCTACTGTACAGGTTTTAATTAAGTCTTTTTGTGGCTACTTAGCTAACTACATCTGCTCTAGTCAAAAGGCTTATTATTGGCAAGCCCGTCTACAAGAACCATTTCCTGTTTGACTCACCGCTCCTATTTTCAGCTCCACTTTCATGTTTGAACATTTCAAACCCTTTTACTGTCTCATCACACAAGCCAAACTTCCTGACAGCTGACCCACAACATATATCAAGACCGTGTTTTGTGCTTCAGATGTGTTGTTTGAAATAATACAGCACTATGGTGGGCGCGCGGG
>NW_024582753.1:513293-555224 GCF_018398535.1 Haplochromis burtoni
AATGCGCAGAAACATCACACATCAGCTAAACAAAAATTTAATGAAGCAGATGGAAAACTGAAAAAAAAAAAGCAAATAAATAATGATGTTGTGTACCGATTGCTGCTGTAAAGATAAGAAGAAACGCTGACAAGAAGCAGCCTCAATATGCATGGTTGCTTCCAATGCTAGATGCAGAGTATGTTTGTTATTCACAGACATTGTAACTTTCATCTGTTATCTCCTTTCATTGGAGCACTGGGGTCCTCTCTAAGGGGTGAAGATTACCCTTAATGTGCATTCTAAATGCACTTGTAATTGCATTAGTGATCATTTTAGATACAGCGACTAAATAGCTCTTTTCACAAAGAGGATGTAATAAATATTGAAAGGACGCAGCCAGGCTTTATCCACCATTTTACTTAATTGCTTCAGACTGTGTGACAATGGCTGGTTACTGGACTGTGGCGGACGAGCGTTTCACCACAAGACAAACAGAGGATGTATCTATTATCTGAGCCGCGTGGAGGTCGTCGACCTACGACAAGCGGAGGACCGGAGACATTAGAGATCATGTGCAATTTAATCTTCACACAAAATAAAAGGAGGACGGACAGAGAGCGGCAGCATCACAAAAGAGGCCAGAAGAATGGACGGCCGTCTTGGACAGGTCTGTCCCCCAAAGGATACTGGGCATTTTCTTCTCAAGCCACTCAAAGCCATCGCACTGTGCCTGATTCCACTCACTCCTCTGACACTTGTATTAATGGTATTTTGGCCTGGGACTGTAGATGCTGAAAAGCGATTGTGCAGAAGCAGCTGTGTCTCTCTTACTCCCTCTTTCTCTCTCTTTCTCTCTCTCATACTTTGCGAGTGTCTCTTTTACTGCCTCCTCTATCCTCTGTCTGCCCCCCCACTGCACACACACACACACACACACACACACCTCCTCTATTCTCTATCCATTCGTTCAGTCATTACTGGTCAGTGTCAGCACTTGAAAACTGTTGTGCTTGCCGAGCCGGTGTCATCACAAGTGGAATTAACCATTTTCCCTGTGCCTGATTGCAAGAAGCCCGACTCATTCCAGCACTCCTATACACTCCATCAAGATCCACTGACAGAGAGAAAGCCTACTGGCTTCTATTAAAAGCATGATATAACAGTAAATGTTTACCAATCTGTGGAAGGCTCTGCAGTTTTTGACCCTATAACAAAGGAACAAAAACAAAAAGAGCAGAAATTCAAACCTAGAACATGATGAGAACCTCTCAAGTAATCGGAGACAATCAAGATGGAAAATATTAATTAGCGCAGTGTTGTAAAATCAGCGCCCTCGCCAAGTCTCGCAGCAATCATATTTTTTGATAAATCATGACTTAGGAACAAAGCTTTCATGTTAATCCCAGCTGGGCGCAGTTAAATAACACGTAATCAGTCATTCTCAGGTATAAATGAGATACAGATACAGAGAGGCATAAGGCCAATGATAGCATCTACCAGATTTAGCTTCATCTGAAGGGATAACATGCAAAACTATCCATGGGCCACCTTGAATAAACAAAGCTTACTATGTAAGATGATGAATGTAATTCCTTGTAGAAAAGGGGGGAAAAAATCATAGTCGCAGGGGGATTACATCTAAAATCTTAATATCTTGTATTTAGGCCTTCAGTAGGAGTAATCTGTCATCTTGAGACATTTGCGGAAGATCATGAAATTGAATGAGTTAATGCAATACAAATCGGCTTCTGTTTTTATTTTTCATTTCTTTGCAGAAGATTACAAGATTTGCGGAGATTTGACGTGACCCTTTATCACCGTTGTAGGTGGCCTTGACATTAAAGTCAAAATGAGAACTTCAAATAACCATTACCTCCCGGATCAGCTTTCTCTTTCTCTTCACAGCACTTGCTTTTGGAGGAGATGTAATGCACATACAGTCTGACACGAGAGAGGAAGAAAAAAATACAGGAATACAAGGGTCTCTCAGTTAATGTATCATCATCTGAGTGGGTTTGGATTGGAGTTATTAGAGTATTTCACTTCATTGCATGACCTCCTGTTCCTCCTCAGATCATGAATCCTATTCATTACCCAGTCCTTCTGGAGTGCCCGCCTTTATAATATTACTCAATTTATATTCTGAAGCGGGCTCCTGGGAGAGCGATCAGCGCTCCGAAACAGCGACCCCCCTATAACCCAATCACAATATTTAAAGGGCAGCAAAGAGCTTTTTAATGCGCGTCGTAGATAACCATTTAAAGTGGATTGCTTTGCTTTAATATGACCTTAACAGGCTGGCAGTCACATGTGAAGAATGAATAAGCTAATAGGAGAGACGACAGGGAGAAAGAATGAAATCAAAAAGCAGAATATGAGAGATTTGTTTCAATGCTAGCTGGCCTCTTGACGGCTGCTGAGAGGAGCATGATAGAGAATCACAAGCGTGTGAATGAAACAGGACAGGCGATGAATGAAGCTACTGCTTGCATTTCTCTTTTCCCTTTTCCCAGAGTATGAACTGCTTTATCATGATAAAAGACAAGACAGGTATAAATGACACATTTACATTCTCCCATCAGAGAGAAACTTGTCTCAATCTCGATGAAAGCAGCTGTAGATCTCGCTTTTTCACCGTTTTTTTCTGCAGGGACTAAGACACTTACAGGGCAATATACACGCTGGCGATATGTTTTCTTACATTTACCATGTAGACTATCATTGCTGGGAACATGCATGGTGTTTGTTTTTAAAACTGTCAAAACGAGTCTTTGTCAAAACGTTGCACTTGGTATAAATTGCTTTTTTTGGTCAGCGTTTATTAGTCGGGGAAAGACTGAAATGCCATTTGGCATATTACAGTAGTTTCTAATACTGAGAACTAGCAAGTACCGTCATACATTTCATTGGTTAAAAAAACATACTTTTATTACACTAAAGAAGGGAACACTAGTTACATTTCAATGTCACTTTAGATACACATACACAGAAATATGTGATCGATTGAACAATTGAACAATTTTTAAAGTCAGTTATCCATAAAAAAGCTTTTACTTACTTTTATTTATTTACTTGATTCTTTGGGCACATTTATTGACTAATACTCTCTGAGTACTCTCACCACCATTACACTTTCACCACAGATCCAAACAGCCTTTATGAATTTGCTTTGAAGTAGTGGTCTTTTCCAGGGGCATGGTTAATTTGATCGTCCCTGAGTTCCCCACCCCAAAAATGTATTGTCATATCAAAATTAGTACAAATTGTTATAGAGAAAAAACTACAGTGTAATTGCAAATACAAGTATCTAACATTAAATAATAGAATATTAGTCACTGCAAGCTCTTGTTATATTTAGAGATGACAAACAACACATTTTTTAAGCTTTCCTTTCCTAATATATTTTGCAGATGATTGGGCCACTGCCCAAGATTTCCTAAGTACCTTGCAAAGGTGAACATAAAATAGTGTGTAATGATGTGTAAGACATTATTTTTTACTCCCAAAACTCAGCAGAATAACACATATTTACGGTTTTAACCAAACCACATTTTGTTAGCTCCATTACCTCGCCGATGGATCTTGCGCTTCAGTGCAGTCACCACATTTTAATGGGGCAGCCATGCCTCCTAATGCATGTTTATGGAGGCAGGGTTTTTTCTATGCAATTAAAGTCATTAAAACCAGTTGAATTTTCAAACAATTTTCAAGTGGCTTGCATTGGTACTTATTTCTGCTAGAACTCTGATTTCTCATGCCCCTATACCTCACTTGTTGCTGCTCCCCTTCACTACAACATTTAAAAATCCAGTGGGCTAAATGTCCTAAAATGCACAGTAATGTAATTTAATTGTTTCGGTTCAAAGAAGTAAGAAGTAAGTTGTCTGCCACAGAAGCTGAATGTAATTCTCAGGGGGATGCTTAAAACCAGGCTGTAGCTAGCTCCTGTTGTAGGCTATGTTATAAGGGGTATAAATTATTAGCTAAAGCTAACCGCCTGACCACCCCCAGCTAAAGCTAATAGCCTATATCACGTCTTCCTGTTTCTTCCAGAGGAAATACTTATTATTTGCAAGACTTAATATGCTACATGTAAATATACAGGAGAATTATAGAGGAAAAATGTAAGTCCTGTTAAAAATGACATTGTGAAGGGTAACTAGCCTAGCTTAGCAGAGCAATAAATCAGTCTTCTCTGACTGTTGTTGTCAGAGTGTATTCATTACATTCATTCAATATATTATATTTATTTACGGCTCTAAAATCAATAGTTCATTAAAGTATAAGACAAATGAGAACACCTTTTTTGGAATTTTACATCTTTTCGTTCAAACACACTGTGTACTTCCTAGAAGTATTGTTTATGCCATGCGTAAAGTCGACTGACCGGTACAATAACCAATTTTAAACTATGCTCAACATCATGGTTTCTGCTTTTGTGAGGCAGTGTTAATTTTATCAGCACCTATCAAACACTGGCGCTCTAAATTTGTTTTACTCATGCCATGTTATTATTGGCACTGGGATGATATTTATCTGTGAGTGATCTCTGCATGGTGCAGAATCAGGATTGCTAAAGGCGGCTGCAGATCATCTATATATAGACGAACCCTGATGTCCTTGATATTAATCACAGTCCATAACCAAAGGCATCATTTCATCTTAAATCTGGCTGAATAGAGCATTTTTTTAGCCAAATGAAAGGGTGTTGTGCCCTCCGCCTCTTTCATTAGATAAAGCGCACAGACCCTTTGAAATTGACAAGCATCAATACTGGCAAGGCAAATTAAGCAAGCAAGTAATTTATTGAAATGCACTCAGATATGAACTTGTTTTTTATCCATAGTGCTTTGTCATCATTGGAGAAAATAATGCAAAGGCTCTAAATGACCAAAAGCATTATATTAAGGAGAACTAAAGGCAAATGACCTTGGGGTTTTTTAAAAAAGAAAAAATGGATATTTGTTCTGGGATGATTATATTTCATTGCGAATCATATTATCGGTTTCAGGTCAAAACTTGTGATTAAGAATTTAGTTCTAAGTCAATTCTGCCCTCTTTTTTAGGATTTTAATTAGCAAATGAGCTGCTCTTATAGACAAATGATTGATACGCCTCAGTAACCGTTCCCCTCCAGTGTGAGTGAATGAGTGTGTGTGCGCTGTGTGTATGTAAGCATGTGAACGATGCAGATGATGTATAGCGATCATCTGAAAAAGACCAGCCAAATGCGAAACAACCATTACATTAGTGTTTCAGAATGTGATATAGAGGGAAGGGTCACTGTGTCTAACCAGTATTAGATTCTAATTGGACATATTCTATACTGGTAGCTCCTCAAAACACAAACATTTGACTTAGATGATTGCAGAAGTGCCTTTAGCTAATGTCAAAATGTGTTTTAAGCCTTAGTAATGTGTTATTGCAACAACAAAATTCAATTCTTCCCCATAGGAAGAATGGAAAACAGTCATTAGAAAACTGAGAATATCTATCATACAAACACTGTTTGTGTTGCTGCATAAATACCTTCACTGGTATCCTCATTTCAAGCAGCTAAAGATATGAAATGAGGAAACGTGTCCCCTACTTTCTTCCCGTTTAGGAACATTGAATGTGCAACCCTGCTTACCTAGATGTTGACTGTACATTGGATCAGTGCTTATAGGGATTAATACCCTGATAGTGGCGTCCCATTGGTTGTTGAAGGCCCTGTATAAATCATCCGTTGCACGCTGATATACAAACTGCATGATAAATGTTTCGTAATCTAATGATGAAAACAATTATTTGGGCTTTTAACTTTTTTTTTTATCTCTGTGCAAAATGGAGCCATTTTGGAGACAGAAATGGTGACAAATAACAGTAAGAGGCTGTGAAACGCTGCCGTTTACACTTTTCGAGATTAACGTCATTTGTATCAGTTTAGCCCCGGAGGGGCCAAACTGCATGATGAAGGAGATCTGAAGTGGGCTTTGCTAAAACTGCGGAACGAGTAGAGTAAGTGTGAAGAAAGAGGGAGAAAGTGGGATGTAGTGGATATTAGGTTGTGTTTGTCATGTGGGCTGGGGAAGAAAGGGACGATTCCAGGGTCAAAGGTGGATCTAAAGCAACAGAAACAGAGGAGCGTTACATTTCCTCTGGCCACCCTTAAATAATGTCCGCAGGCCCAAGTTATTAACCTCTTTAAAGCCCACAGAGCAGAGGAGCACAAGCCTCCAGTCAGGCCTGGTTGTGGTCAGGGGACAGATAGCAGAGATAATAGAAGTGCACATGGAGGAAGAATGCACCCGTGTATCTGGGGATGGGGGAAAGAGTAACACAAGTGAGGGAACAGGACCAAATAAAAAGAGAATAATCCCAGGCACAGATAATCAATGGGGAGATGAAAAGAGGAGAATGAGAAATGCACTTGAATTTTCTGCCTTGTTTTTTTTTTTATTCTATTTGAAATAGAGTTTATGATGTGTTATTCTTGCCTTGCATAGGGACTGGGGCGGTGTGAGTCTGTGTGCTACTCTGAGGGGTGTTGTGGAGGCTAAGGATGCTGGTTCACGGAGGGTTCACCCATTACCCAGGCCCTGCAGCCAGCTGGGGGGCTAACCAGGATGATCAGCGCGAGCCACAGCCTGCACAGGCCCCAATGATTTTCACATCAAGCCGCCTGATGTACAGCTCCACCGTCTACCAATCGCTCTCCCATATCGATCCCCCTTTAAATGAGCCTTCCCCGCTTTGTACCATGAGCAATAATTAAAAAAGCAGCACATTGATTTTAACTAATATTATGAGAGATCAGGATGTGCACATGCTTACAAAACAGCTAAGTCGCTTCAGCTACCGTCGGCAGAAGAAAAACAAAGCAGTGCAGAAAAGGAGGAAAAGAAGGTGGGGGAAATAGTTGATTAAATCCAAGTTAACAAAAGGATGCAAACATACCAAAATCAAACACTGCAAAAGTATTCAGTTTGTTCTGTAAAGCACGACTGAAAGGCTGCGGAAAGATACCATCTCTGCTGAAAACGACTCACCTTGTGAATACTTTGCAATTCCTCGAAGAACAATGTGCTGCATTGCAATTGTCAAAGAGAAAATTAAGTATGCTGAGGACCACAAGGGATCTCAAATCCAGCGTTTGAGAGAAATAAAGTGTACACTTGTGCAATTCATGAAATTGAATGTGTCTTGTTAAAATGTGAAAAACTTCCACATCACTTTGTTTTTCATGTTAACTATAGTTCAAGATCTGCTTTTAACTAATATACAGCTTTTTTCAGTAGACCAGCATATACATTTTGATGGGCATTTTATGTAGTTATCAAAAATACACTAAAGAAGATTATTTCTTTAAACTCCAAGTGTTGTATGAATCTAAAATGCCTCGGTTTATGATGCATTTGAATTCTCCTTGAACAGCAATGTAAGGATAAAATTATAAATCAAGTTTTCATAGAAGAAGAACACAGATCAGGTTACCTTCAGTATTTTGGGTCATTTTTGAGTCACTTTGCTGTCATTACATTTCCACAGCACAGCTTCAACATTGGTAAATTATAAAACTGAATAACCTTGCCATAATGCTTTTGGCAAGTTAGAACATGTAGCTGCACAGAGTGGCACATGTGCACGATTTTGTAACAACAGGAAGCGCACGCAGTTGTTGTGTAATCACACTTTTCCTGCACCGTCTTCATTCTTTAGGACATTTTGAAAGAAAGAAGCTCCACAGACATAAAAAGCAGCAGAGCTCTCGCTGCCTGATCTGATCGCTGCCCTCTGTTCCGCTGTGCATTTCTGAATACCTCTGAAAATGTAAACGAGAGTCTTATGACATTAAAGCCTCGAACGCAGAGGCTCGACATATGCTGTGGCACTGCAGAACGCTTTAATGTGATAAGTAAGTGTCACATGTGGGAGGGGGCGGGATTTCCCCGGCTGCTCTGTAGCTGAGGTTGATGGTAGCCCCCAGTGGACGCTCTGCAGTACTTGGGCCATTGTGACTCTAACATTGGCATTGAGGGCCATTAAAGGCTCCATAAAGCGACCAAGGCCTAGGCACCTAGCGCCGCTGTCCCGTTCACTTATGTGGCACGGAGGCATCCCATAATCCTTAGCATGTGGCCCCTGAGTGTCGACAAGCATGAAATTACATCAAGGGCATTTTTTGATAACTGTCGATACTCTCACAAAGACGGTCGGCCTTATTGACGCCAAAGTCAAGGGCTGGTGTGCGCGATGAGGAGGGGGGAGTTGTCTGGGTGTGATGAGGGGCCTGCAATGTCAGACAGATGCCAGTGAGAACGGATCCAGAGGGAGCCTGCTCTTTATTGATATGAGTAAATTGATATTGATAAGGATTTGAATTGCTATGGATTGCGTTAAGCGGCATTATAATAGAGAGGTCCTCGAAAAGGATTGCGGTCAGAGAGTCACTTTATTAGACAAGTTTTTCACTTCTTTGAATTTAGTCGTTTGAAATCCATGCATATTCATGATTTATCTCACTTATTCTTGGTTTTAATTTAATTGGGACAAACATGTTGCTGACAGAGTCCACCAGAGTGCATGATTACTTGCGGTTCCACTTGGTTTTTGCATGAAATACAAAACAGTGCGAGCAGTGAAACTATAACTCTCTCACACTGCTCTGCTTTTAGCATTTAAAAAGGGTTACTTTGGTTCATTTGTTTCAGTGAAAAGCTAAATTTGCATACACATGGACCTGGAGCGCAAAGCTGATTTTCCATGTAGACATGAAAACGTGGCGATAAAAAGTGTTCAGATTTGGTCAAATATTTCTGAAGCATTTATCTAACTTGATCAAAAATGCAAAGATTATTGTTTTATCTTATAATAGTTGCACATGATATTTGAATTTATCTTATGGCAGCTGAGGTAAAAGTTGGGTACTGCCTTTAGGTGAGGGAAACGCTGTTTAAAGGTGTAGGTCACATCACATCAGCAAGCTCTCTGTAACTGCAGGGGAGTCTTGAAGTGGACCTTACACGGAGCAATATGCATATGTGCATTTAGAGTATACTCTACTGCCACCTAGTGATCACTGAATATTTGATTAATGTGTTGAGGTTCATGCATATTTCCTGCTATGTGAAGCTGACTATTGCATGTTCACATTAGAGAACTGAATTAAAGTTCTGCAATCGCTTATCAAATGTTTAATATAAAAGCAAAACGTACACTTTCTGAAAGTGACTTTAAAATCATCCACGCTAATAATGGATGCAACGTTCAATCCAAATTTGAAAATACATCTGTTTGCATTCATGACTATTTTATTCATCATAGATTTAATAATCAATACCCATAATGCCAGAGGCATTATGTAAAGCAGAGGCAATGTAAGTGTCCTGAAAACAGATTCCCATGGGAAAGATGGATTTGGATAGCAGACATCTATAATGCTTCCTGTCATGGGTAAAGAGGATGGCCACATTTCAGCTCAAATATAATCTCATTATTGGCTGTAAAAGTAAGAACAGACCTCAATTCAACTTCTGGGAGACATGGTGCTCATGTCTCTTTCTACCCTTAATTTCTCTCATAAAATAGTCTGGGCTGAATAGCGGTCCTAATGGTTTGCCAAATGTTTGCTTCAGACAGACACCATCATTGCTTCTTTGACGTATAGCAGGGTGTCTTTTGAGTTGTAAACTTCAGTTTTAGAAGTTTTCTTTGGACAAAATGTAGGTTCTACATTTTAGTATTAATATGACAGGAGGAACTTTGCTAGAAGAGTAGTAGAAAAGAGTTTCCTCTTACCTGATCATCTCGAGCTGCCATAGAAAGGCAAACAGAGAAATAAGAACATTTTTGTGCAACAGGAAATGAGTGTCACCGCTGCTACCCCTTTACAGGACACTTGTAAATAAATCGCAACCATATGTTTTTTTGCAATTTGAATCGAAGGAAATGGGAAGGAATTAACAGATAAATACGCATTCGTCTTATCTGTGAGCTTTACAACATCATACATGCAAAACACTCACGTCCTATGGGGGACACATATATTTAGTGAATGAACGGCGGGGACGTCACTGCGACGGGACGCCTCATTATTTGTGAATGAGCTCCTTCCTGTCCTAGCATACTGAAGCACTTAAAGCCAACCAGCACCAACTGAGGAAATAAATAAAGCTGTTCTTTAACTTCCTGGGATGCTGCTCCAGGAAACATTTACCCACGGTAAAACTTAGTTAAGAGTGCACAAAGTGACTTTTTGGGCACTGTTGTGTTCTGGAAACACAGCAGAAGCTGTACAGATGGAAAACGCGATGTGTGTGTGTATGTGTGTGCCACAGCAGTTGATAACCTGATCACCTGAATCCAATATTCCTCAGTGTGTTGCATGTTAGCAGCGAGGCTACCTTCTTCCTGGTCCAATTAGCTTCCATTACCAGCTTGTAGCATCCCTGTTACACTGTTGACACACTTTTTCGCAGGAGCACACCCTCACTTGTTCACTCAATCACCCACTGCCGCGCGCGCATACGCACACACACTCTTGCCTCCCGTTCTCTTTCTCACAGACAAACACACACACTCACACACACAGCCTGTACTTTACAGATATCAGCTGTTATCCCCGTCTAGCATCAGTCCCCAGGCACTATGCTAACAGCCTCCTCTACAAGCCAATTTACAAGGATTCTGGTCATGTTTACATTAGCCCTCTCTCAGTGCATGAAAAGAGCAGGGCCGCGCTGCAGAATAGAAATGAGCAAATATGAATAATTCAATCTTCCTCCTGGCCATTAACACGTTTCCCTTGAATAAAGTGATAATAGGTTATCATCTGTGAAATGGAAATTTCATAACAGAGACTGTGAGAAGAGCGTCTCCGGTTACACCAGAGGAAATTAATTTCACAGCACATCTGCTCCACAAAGCCCCGGCCCTCCAATGCTAAGTATGAGAAAATGTAGTTGTTCAGCTCTGCTAGCTTTCTAATTAGATTAGCATGCTTATTTGAAGGCGGGAATCTTTAGTCTAGTCAAAGGAATTAGTGTTCCCCATTACAGATACCTAATATTTATAATAATGAAATGACTTCGCCAATTAGGGAGGGTTAAAAATGCATTATTTTACCTTATTATATTTGCCAGATGGTACACTGAATAGTCCATGTTGTGCTGTGCATCTGGATTAGGACTATGGTGGCCTATTCACATAGCATGATGTAGTAATAAGTGTTGAAGGCAAGTTCAGTCCAGGCATTTCAATTTCGCTGCCTTGCTGTGGAAGCGGCTTTAGCTTGAGGACCAATCAAAAGTTTGACAGAAAAAAAAAAAACAGCCCAGAGCTTTCAATCTCCTTTGCTGAAAAGATAAATGCGTCTGAAACAAATCAATCCTGAAAATGGAAAACCTTTGGTGTGTGGGGATAAGGCAGTGAAAATGTAAACGATTATGATTTTGATAACTATTGTCATAAGGTGTCCAAGAATGGCAGCGTGGGAGTAGAAGCTTTGAGAGGACTAGAGGACTTTCCTCCTACCTTTCATCTATTTCTATCATTTTTTGTTTTGTTTTGTTGTTTACTGGTGGACAGCTGTAAATGATAAGAGATTGAGGGCCATTATCTGAAATGGGGATCAGCAATCCCTATGAGACTATGAGACTCAAAGCGACAGACTTCTCAGAGCCTGCTGAGTGTGGAGGAAGAGCAAAGAGAAGAAGAGGACTACAGAGAACAGGGGACCGGTGCTTTTCCAGTGCCAGACAGGAAGCAGTATTCCTTAACTGTAGCAAGGTATAAAATAAAAGAATGGGGGTGAAGGCAGGGTTTAGGAACCAGGACCAGAGTTAATTAGACTCAGTCTATATCCAGTGAGGGCCAATTAATATGTAGCATGTAAGCCTTTCAAGGAGGAGATCAGACTTCATGTCCTGCTGTGGACCTTCTCTCATAGTTTGCCCTTTTCTTAACTTAATTCAGTGCTTTAGTTGTCTCATTCCATGTAGCCAGAGCTTACAGGATAAAAATACTGTGATGCTATTTATCTATGTTAATATCCTTGTAAGCAGGACTTCTGTTTGGAACCTGCACTTCCCCACACCTCACTCCCAGAGAACAGACCTTGTCAAGGTTAAACTGAGGCAGTTGACACATTGTTTTCCATTGCAATTCTCGCTTTCTCTTCTATCTTGCCCCAGTCTTTTACAGATTAAGGCGGTTGTATTATAAGACACAGAATTAAAGCCGCAGTGTCCTAAAGATATAGCCCAATTCACTGCTCTTAATTTCGCTATTCCATCACCTGGGTGCTGCAAAGCCCTGCTTCTCCATCAAAACCATTAAGGGCATTGAAGCCTGGAGTATCATCAACAATGACAGGTAAATATTTAGGCTGTCTCACTGGAGCAAATAAGCCACCCAAGGTCAAATGGCTGTGTTAGCCCATTTCTGCCTAGCTACATTGGTCTTTAAGTCTCAGCAGCAACAAAGTACACAAATCCACAGGAGAGCAGTAGACAGTTTTGTGCATCAACTTGCAATGGAATGTAAACTCTATAGCAGGCCGCATGATAACTGCGAGATAAAGTAACATTTAGAATATTAAGATAAAGAAAATATCTTGAGATGCGCCTCTTTGCGCCATCACTTTATATCATTTCCTGCATCAAAAACAGTCGCCACATCAGGGGACCAAACAATTGCATTTCAGGGAAAAAAAAAAGGTCAAGGGACTCTATTTGCCGCTCAAGAAATCGTCACATCTTAAACAACAAGCAACTTTCAAATGTGTCATTTATCATATAATCTGTCATACCGAGGCAACGTTTTGCCAGAGTTAAAAAAAAAAAAAAATCATAATTGAAGTTTTTATCTTTTCCATTATTTCCTCCCACAGCCTCTGTCAACAAAATCAAAATGCCTTCTTGAGTCACGTTGGGGAAGTGCAGCCCTGGGCCGAGGCGCGGTGGCCTCTGAGATAGGCTGCGTGAGTGAGTTCTTTGCTTTTGTGTCAACAAGAGACTTTATGGCTTTGAAGTAATAAATCATAAAAAAACTACTCTGTTCCTAAACATTTAGAGATAAGGGAGTTAGGAATCAAATCAATTTAAGTTTCTGTACACAAGGTCCCTGTGTGGCCTGCAAACAGTCTGAGTATCAAAACCATCTCAACGTGAAGCCACTGTAAATGGATTAGTGTGGGCATGTCATCCTCCAGCAACAGCTACAGTGTGCGTGACAGAAATCATACAGGATCAAAATATCCTCTCAGACAAATTAAAAATAAAAAAGCCTCAGCGATAACATAAATCAGCTTGTGTCTTCAGGGAAAATGACACATTTAACATAAAACTCTTTATGTTTCGAGATCAACAAAAAAAGGCGGACTTTTATTTGTTATTCAAACAGTATAATTGCAGATAAATAGTTTGTGTTGGCTGTATATGGCAATTAGTATCCCTCAAGATATTCATTTCGTAAGCATAAAAAGGCACTTATATGAGGAAAAAAGGAGCATCTTCCTTCCCAGCTGGCCAACTTATTGTTTTACTGTTCTCCCTGAAGGAAGTCGTAAAACTTGTTACCTAAAGAGATTTTTCTCTGTCTTTTCCTTTTATTGTTGTAATACAGTAATTAAAAGTAAGAGAAAAAAGCACCTCTGGTGATTATAAATAGGCAGAGCACAAAGAATGAAAGCGAGAACTCGTTAAATTACAGGAACAAAGTTCCATAAGTTTCCCATCTAGAAATGCATAAATTCAAACCTTTATATGAAGGCTATATAAAATCCATGTTGCTACACCTGCTACAAAAAAAGGGAAAAAAGGGAAAAAGACTAAAAAGCAAACTTTCAGGTTTATTTCTGCTCTAAATGTCAGCATTTTAACACTTTACAGTACTGACTCGCATTTTGAAAGAACCTCAAGAGGCTATTTAATTGAAGTTTTTTTAGCTTTGGAGGTTGTACGGGTCTATGTGCAACATCTGAGATGCAGGCAAAGTGTGTTGAGTCTTTCTACGTACGTTCATCCCTTCACATCAACAACAGCTTTCTTTCTTTCTTTGCTGACAGAAAATCTTTATATGCTCCACTGGCTTGGTGATGTGGTCGTGGTAGGAGATGAGGAGGATTTTGCAGAAACATCTCATCTCTAATGTCCTCATCTTTTTTTTCTCTCAACTTGCTGTTAGTGTCCACATTTCAAACGCATAGAGGAATATGCATTGCAATGACCAGGGAGCAGTTTTGCAAGTGCTGCTGTACTGTTGTTGCTTAATACAGACTTCCAAGAAACGATTATTAATACTGATATAATAATTAGCGTTCTTTGTGCATGCTATGTTTGTTCTTTGTGCATGTTTGTCTGTCTCTCTACACGACGTATTTTAATGGTCACCGCAAATATTTAGTCTTCAGGTGCAGCAGAGTGGCTGCTGATTATCGAATTGCAGTTAATGCCACAGACGACAACAGTGAGTAGGTAAAAAGTTTGGGTGAGCATCGTCATGACACCTTATGAAGCAACCTGTCGGGTATTAAATCTTCCATACATATAAGTCATCATTAAGGTTTGAATATATAGACATATTATTTTAATATCTTATTCATTTTACATATTCAAAATATGACATGTAACAAATTTGTTACATTATAACAATCAGTTTTGTTCTGGTAAATTTACCAGTATACAGATTTTGACCTAACACCAATGAAATGACACAAATAGGTAGAAAAAAAGAAAATAAAGAAAACTACTTTACGGACAACATGATGACATCATTGGCGTGTCACGGTCCCCTGATCACATTTTCAGTCTTTCCAATCATAGAATAATTGCTGGTTTGTTTGGCTGATTATCCTAAAGCTTTCTCTGTGACATTAAATTTGGAATGAAATTGGTATTTCAAAACTTGTGACGGGCTGTTCGACTTCGCCCCGTGTCAGCAACAGGCCATTTATCGCCGATTTAAGCGTCAGCATTAAATTATCCCTTCTTTTATGACAGCAGCATTACTCATCAGGATTAAGGCTAGCCAAACACAGGCTTCTCGGCTACAGCCATCTCCTGCTCCCCATCGATCGCTGTTCCCTCCATTACCAACACAGAGGCTATCTGCATGACACCAGCACACTGCGCATGTTGATGATGCTCTTGTCTGCTACCAGGATGCTTGTATCATGAGGTAAAGAGGGAGAGAGAGAGAAGGAGGGAGCAAAACACAGGAGAAAAGAGGAGATAAAGAGAGACTGTACGCAGAGACTCTCCAGAGAGTTAAGGTATAATGAAGTGCTGGATAGGTTTAATACGAACAACAGAAGGGGCCACTGCCGTAGTCAAGTGCTGTTAATATCTCCTCCATTCCTTAAGCAAATCAAGTTATCTGGCACTGCCTGTGTTTCGATAAGGAGTGGATGAGGTCCGTTGAGAACAGCTTGATTTAGATGCTGTTTAAAGTGAATATCCAGATAACTCAAACACATAACACTGTATGATCTGAATCTGCTTGTATGCCTGCTTGTTTTTTTACTCAGCGGAGCGTGCACTCAGACTGAAGAAAGGAGATAAAACTGCACTGGCGTCTACATAAATCCCTCATTTCTATGCCCTTGCCTTCCAATGCCTCAAACGTGCCACAAGACATTACTTAAATAATGCCTGAAGGTGCAAACGCCACTGATGGTGTCCCCCTTCGTTCAATTTGAAACGCATCAAATCCTCTCTAATTCCACATTTCAGGCTTTTAAATTGCCCTGTGCTCTGAAACGTAACCAAAGGCTTCAACTTTGTTTCGAGACTTTTTCCTTTTTATTTTCTATTAATGTCAACTTTGTGTTACTCTGAGAGGATGAGATAGGAGAGGGAATAAGGCCATTTTCTTTTTGTTGTAAATGTCCTCTGTGCAGTCACACAGGAGTATTCTAGGAGATAGCAGACCAGAGGATTTTCAACACAGGCCAATTTTAGGAAGTGAAAGCTGACCTCTTCGGGGACTTCCACACGGCATGTGTCTCTCAAACAGAGGAATCAGGGGATGTTCTTCTTCGGGTGGTACAACACTGGACCGCGTGGGCAAAACAACAGCCTGTCGTGTTTCAGAGACCACCACTTGATCTGATTTTATGGGTTAAAAACACTACGCAGACCAAAATAGTTTCTTTAAAGAAAACTGCGAACTCTGCTATCAACCAAAATGTTGTTTTATAATTATATAAAACAACATGGAGTCATAAGTCTACATCGTTATTCATCATTCATAAAGTTTGTGTTCGTTTAAAAGTAATCCTAGTGCAGTGTTCATTGTCCACTTTGAGGGCATTCATCCTCTCAGGAACGTATCCTTTGTTAGGTTATGTCATTAAGTTCTGATTACTGGTAAATGAAGCTTAATCGTCTCAATTATTCTTTAAAATAAAACATAAAAGTGTAAATATAGTAACCATAGCTGTGAACGAATGCTGTAAATGGAGAAAAGTACAACATTTCGATCTAAAGGGTGGAGTGGAACCTGCATGCAATGAGAGCACAGGATAAAAAAATCATAATATAGGTATTATTGCAATGTGTTTATAGCACGCTGTCTCTTTCACCATATTAACCTTAAAATACATACATACATGTATTTTCATGGAGGTTAGAAGAGAGCCTGGAACAGTAACTGTACAAAATGTAGAAAAGCAACAATTACACACCTACTTATAACAGTATATCATGTGTATTATTGACAAGATATCAATATTTCATCGTTTCAAGTTTCTAAAAAAGGCAAACCATGTTGGCAGGCAGTGAACACACACTCCTGGGTTCACAGTACGACAAAATCATAGTATTGCAACATAGTGAAAATAAAAATCAGCATTGGACTTTATGTACTTAACAATAACACAAAAACACCATTTATACTGATCCATCTGTGAGTGGACTGGTCTATGGCCTGAAGCTTGCGAGGAATGCAGTGACTCAGCGTCTTTTCTGCATGAAAATAAGTCAGATAAAGTTAAATCTAAAGGAAATGAAAGCACTTTCTGGTGCTCCTTAGTGGTCTATACATCAAGCTTAACAAGTAGTACAAAAAGTAAAGCATCTTCTTTAATCTTTACTTTACTATACACAGATTTTGGCTATGTCATTTTAAATGTGCATGGCTAGGGGCACAGAAAAAGATGATATTAAGAAATGACATTACAAAGGAGTCTTCACTGTAGCCCTGCATGTCAAAGTATAGATGCACTGGTTGGATTGATTGGATCTTTTTTTAAAAATCATCTCATTAGACCCATTTTAAACTAAATGCCAATAACAAAAAGCAGCCTATAATATAGTTACAGACAAACATTTTAGACTCAAGAACGCCAGTAAAGACGTCTGGGAATAAAGAGAACTCTCAGTCATTGTTTCCCTACCTTTAGCTCATCTTATCACTCCATTACAAATCTCCCCGCTAAGACCAACGTCATTTTTCTCCTATGTAGCTATCAAATGCTCCTGCCCTCCATGTGTATCGACCACCCTCCTCCTAGAGATCAATACTGAGCCTATGGAGGCTGGAACAAAAACTGTAATTACTCACAAAGCTACAAATTCCTAGGCGATAACAGCTTATTTCATTCATTATTGCAAGTAAGAAAATACACACATATACACGCATGTAAACCCACACGCTTCAGAAAGTAGCAAGTGATAATCATGCCGTTGTTATTCTCCCTGTTTATTTATCTTAACCCCTTCCAAGGTTTTCCCATTATGGTTTCGTGGGTAGCGGCTGGTGTAAGGATAGAGAAAAACTTGCATAACAAACAAAAGTTTGTTATGTGTGATGTAAAAGTGCGTACATTTCATAAGGCACCGATGGCTTTGTGCTCTTCGGTTCACCTTGTCTCCGTCATCTGTTTCAAAATAAATGAAACAAGGAGCGAAGCTGAGGACGAGGAAATCCATTTTGAACTGCAAGTGGAAAAGATGAATTATTTTCCAACATGAGAAATAAGGTGAGCAATAAAACCTCTCATGACACAAAAGGGTGAGAAAGGATAACAAACAAGTGAGCGAGATTTGCTGCCTTTCAGCAACCCTCTTAAGTGGTAATAGGATAACCCTGGACACGTCAAGAGCCTATCAAACTGCCCCTCACATTCGACCCCTGGGTGAGGCAGGAAGGGCCTGCTTTGTTTGTAGCAATTGGGTCCTGTGTGCGGGGCCGTAATGAAGTGACCTGAAATAATGGAAAGCCCTGGGCCCCGCGCCGATGATTTTTGCTAGGATAAGAGCAGGGATCCTGATTCTGAGTCACAGTTCATTTCATTTTTCGCCTCTGATGAGATCTCCTCCGTTATCTGATAAAATTGAACAGCCATTACCGGCAGGGGCTCAGGCCGGCCAAGCGGTAAAGCGCTGCCGACTGCTCCTAACAGAAATCCTATACACTCCACTTTGTCAGCAGTTTTGAATTCATCGTTCGCTGGGGGTTGAGCCAGATGATAGAAATAATCTTGGCCCAACCAAGATTGACACTTCATTTCAGAAATCAATATTTACAATTTACTTCTTTCAAAGTTCATTCTGAGAGAAGATTCCATATTATCCTTTCCAAATAAGCTGATCATATCTCTCTCTGGTCCTGGAATGGGTTTTCCCAAAATGTGAATTTTTTGGTTTAGAAAAAAAAAATCAATGTCACCATTGTGGGCTTTAATCTGCCCTTTGATGACAGTAAATCTTTATCTTTTTATAGGCAAACGGCTGTGGGCCACTGACACCATTTCCTCCCAGAACAAAGCCCCTCGCCCCGTGTGGACGCTGGTAGATACATGGAGCCCTAATGTGGCTGGACACGCAACCGACGGGTCATTAATCAGACACTGTGACAGCCACCTCTTCCCAATCCAGCCCCGACTTCAGCCACTAGACAAGCCTACTCAACTCCTTACCCACAGGAGCCCACGCAGAGAGCAAAGCGACAGAGGAGAAGAGGATTGAATGGACAGAAGACAGGATACAAAGGGATGAAGAGAGATGGTGCAAAGCAGTGGTATAAAGGAACTCGGGAACCATGCGCAAGACTCAGAGATAAGATGTGTACGATTCAGAGAAGAGTTGATATTTGAGGTGGAATATAGTGTGGGATTAGTTTCTAAAGATCATCATGGCTTGATCATAAACTGATGTATAATACACACGTATTGACTGAAATGTACACTTTACCACACTGCTGAAGCGTGTACTGCAAGACCAAAGGCTATTGCATAATTCTGGCACCCAGCTATTCCCAAGCACAGCAGTGCTCTTGAGCTGCTACTAGCATCAGCATACTAAAATGCACCCAGTGACAAAGCTATGCTAACATTTATAACACATATAATATTTATTTTACAAAGGCAATTCAGCATGTTACCTACCTATCATTGAGTGAGGTATATAAAAACATTGGTACTACTTTCTGCCAAGTATAGACTGATGGGAACAACTTCAGTTTTGAAGGTAACCTTATTTTGGTCATAAACATGTATGATTTGCCATACACGAAGGGATCTCTGAAGAAATTATGTGCATGGGTTGTTGGATTTGCAAGTGATCATGCATTTGCTCCGAGGTGCCCTAATCTGACTGTTATTCACTGCGTCAGTCACAAGTTAGAACTTGTGGTCCATGATTGTTACAGAGTCATTTTTACATATTTATTGACTCAAAACTCTGCTGCTGATCTCAGTAAACGTAACAGATTTGCCTCGTTCTGCAGATTTGGGTAAAAGATGCTCTGCAGAAAGCAGAAATAGTCCATCATTAAAGCAAACTGTTTTCTAACTCTGATATGTGGGATTCTACTGTAGCAGAACATGTATGTATTAATTTTTAACTTAACATCACAGTGCAGTGTTCAAATTTGAGAATATTTTGCAATGAAATATGAAGTTAAGTGACAAAGTGCTAAGTTGAAGGGGGTTTGATTCTAACATGTTAAATCGTTGTAGTCTTTTTGCATGACGGAATCACCTGTATCTGAAAACATGAGACTAAGAATACTTATTTTATACTACTGAATTTGAAAAATGATACACTGTTCTTGAAGTTCTGAACTTGTTTTGTTGAAGATTGTTCTACAAACATTAGATAGCGACAGCTGAAACAAATAAAATCTGAAACAATCAGATTGTATAGGAACACCGACTCCTGAATTTTTGTTGCCACTCTGTTAATACAAGGAGATCACTAAAATTACATTTACACAGGGGAACATTTCTGCACCACATTTCATGTCAGTCTATTTGTTGTTGCGTTTTTTCATATGCCAGCCTCATGGTGGCAACACAGGATGTTAGCAAACGCTGATGGGATTCATCCGTAAACCATAAAACAATCCTATGGTTGAAGTTGGTATACTTCAGACAGACTGACCCAACCAACAGATTAGCATTTTCAACTGAACCTAAATACTGTACAGTATAAGGTTATTTCACAGTTGCAAAGCAGTTTGGTCATCTGGTGCAACTACAGGAGCTGTTTAAGAGATAGCGCGCTAAGAAGAACAGCAAACCATTTTCTAGTTCCAGCATTGCACTCCTAAAAAAAGGTTCACCTAATACCATTCTCACTAAGGCCTATTGCCCTGTATTTTGAATATGGCTGCTCTGCAGTTACAGGAAAATGTCAAAATGATGTCAATTGTTAGATGAAAATGCTGCATTTTGGAGTTCATGTCAAGACATTACCCAATGATCAAAGCTTTTATTTGGGATTAATTGCAAGTACTCCCACTTTCTGCGTTGTTTGTTTCTAGGCCTGTGTGTCTTTGAGCTATAGAAAAGCGATAAGAACACACATTAACACAGATCATCACAAGTAAACCCTCAGAGGTACAACTTGATGCAGTTAAAGGAGAAATAACCAATCACAACTTTGGCTTTACTGAAAACCTTAACATGATTTGCAGCTAAGTTAGAGCCCAGTGAGCATGTGTGTTATCCAATTTTCATTGTTCTTTGGGATTGAAGTGATGTTCCAAATCATCTTATAGGCACAGCTAATGCAGTTTCAATTGATCACAGGTTTGAAGGAGAACCATTTTCTCATTGTCTGTCAGGCGCCCGAGGAAAGCATGGAGCGAATGTATATATCTCTGAGAAAACTGCATATGTGAGCATGAATATTTGGGTTTTTCTAACTGCACCCAGGTGATAACCACGTTTCTCTCCATTTTACAACATGCCACTCTTCCTGAGCCAAGTATACTCCATTAAAACCCCACTTCACCATAAGCCCCAGTGGATAAAATAAAATACTGCACTTCTCCGTATTGACTGAGTAAAATGAAATAATCTATGATGCATGAACAAGCTCTAAATGAAATAATAATGTCCTTAGCAGTGAAAAACGGATTGGTGGTACAGTAATTGAGCAGATTTATTTCCACCCGTTGGAAAATGGAGGAGAGGGAGGTAGCGGTAGTCTGCTGAAAACTGCCCTGCTATTTTATTTAATCTCATATTGGAGGAATTATTGGCTGGTAATCTATTGTTAAACATCATTTAGAGTGATGGATTGAGAGCGTCAAGCTTTTCCCCACGTAATCAATTCATATCTCATTAGCACATATTATTTATGATTCTCATAAAGTCCCTGCAGGGACAGGGCTGGGAGAGAGCCGGCCCCACTGGAGGCCTTAGCTGTTGCTAAAATGAAGTGTGACATACTGTAGCTTATGACCTAATAACTGCATATATAAAAATGCTTTTGCTTGCACTATTGATTTGTTTCTGGCCATTCTAGAAAGGAATAGGGAAGATTAAGGGTCATAAGGCTCCCGCTCCCCTTTAGCACTCAGAAAACAGATTGTGAGGAAAGAATAATAGCAGAGCTCTATAGAGAGGGCAATATGTGTTTCCTCACATTACCAAAACAAAGGCTCTATATGTGTAACTGATTTGGGTATATCATACTCAGAAAGTAAACTCATTATTATAATTACCATGTAAATCTGCAGAAGGGAGTGCTTACTACACAGTGAGTAGAAAACGAATTACTCTTTCAATGGGGAATGTAAAAGATTTGCAGAGAAACAAACGTATTAATGATATGGTTTTTTATTGTTAGCATGGAAACGCCAAAAACAACTGATCCTACTGTCTCGTTCGTCAAACTCTTGCTGAAAACACACCTTAAACTGGGAGGGAAGTGCTTTTGTTAACATGGACGTAGCACTGTAGAACCCACCTGCACTAGTCAGCTCTTGTTTTGTGTATTAATGCCCGGCTGTCACTGCAACAAAGGGCACCTCCCAAGTACTTTGTTATTTAAAGTGTGGTGCAATCATATGCTTTACAGTATTCAGATCAACAAGATCCATTTTAGAGATCGAAAAAAGACTGGCTCATCAAATATTTGACTGCAAGAACAACATCACCATCTTCTCAAGAAAGAGAGAGAATTAGTGTGCTTTCTTTCAAGGTAAGAAAAAAAAAGCAGAATGATTTTTCCCTGACAAGCTTGAGAGGTCTTAGGTCTGAGAAATGTGATCAATATCCTGGACAGGGGCATGCTGAGCTGCAGGAGCTTTCCTTCTGTTCACTGAGCCAGCACAGAAAAGGAAAAGTGTCATATTGTGATCTTTATCCAGTAATCGTCCTGACACACAGTCAAGTGATATATATGTCCACTCATTTGCTCCGGGGCTCTATGAGTGTCCGCAGTGTGCAGCACAGATATAACATCTCTGCTGAGCCCCAGGGATGCTAGGTGATAGAAAAAAGCTTGAAGACAAAAGGGAAGGGGTGTTGAAGCCAATTATGGACGAATTATGTTAAATTAAGAATTGCCAAAAAGACAACATTGTGGGAATATTAAACGTTCCTAGGTAAACAGACCGCCTATTGCAGAAATATCACTCGAGGTTTGGCAAAGAAAGTAAGCTTGCATTTACGAACTGACTTCTTAAATCTAAACCAGTGGTTGCTGACATAAACTCAGACACATCATTAACTATGTTTCTGTGCAATCAAAAAAGAGCAGAGGTGTGTTATATTTAAAAAAGTAAAGAGTTAAACTTGTTATGAGACATTCTGCAGAGAGAAAAATCAGTTGGCATAACAGTTTCGTCATTATAAATCAAAATGCAACAAATAGCTAAAAATAAAGGCATGGAAAATAATGTTTTCTTTGTAAACAGCACTTCTTAGACAAAATACAGTGTTTCACATTTGGCTTCACTTACAAAGTGGCACATAGATAGTAAACAAAGCTAAAAACCAGGCTAAAATCATATCTCGGTTGCTTAATTTAATTCTAGTAGAGCTGTGTGACAGCAACATGACATTATAGATGAAGATGATGATGGCTGAATTGTCAAGAAAGAAAAGTCATCAATTTAAGATCCTCTAATAGTGAGTGAAACAAACAGGAAGAACAACCTGACGTTGTCTGTGAAATCTTTCCAGCAGTTCCTCCCATTGCTACTGACGTCAGGGGTTCCAGGTTTGGGCCCAGGAGTTGTGTGGTGCTGTGCTACTGCCAGTTCATTGGCACCATCACCAGTCTGGTTTTGTTTAAAGAAGCCCATGGTTCTACAGTTGGCTCCAACAGACACTCCCAGACAAGCAATAACAGATTTGGCTGTATACATATAGTCTTAATCCCCAAGAGAGAGTGGGTCAGCTGTAACCCAAATTATTTAGGAAATGTTTTAAGATACAAAATTGAGTGCTGCCCCTGATACATTATCCCATAACATTATATCATTTTTATTGCCCCAGTGGAATGTAACCACAATATAGCATCCAGACAGACAGTGCAAGCAATATTGGAGGTCCAAACTAAGAATGGCATTAAACTGAGCATCAGCTCATCTATATTCATCACACGTATTTGTGTACTATTTCTGCTAATAAATAAGAATCTGTAATTTATCTATAGGTAGGATACAAATAATATCACTCAAAACACAAGTTGCATTACCAGGGGCTGAGTACTACTTACTGATAAAATACAGGGACCCATGGAATTGTTTATTTACAAACAATGGACATTTTCTGCTGCCGATTAGGTTTTAAGACCAAAAAAGCAGATATATCTGAGAGTATTCCTTTTAAAACCGAACCCTGGATTTATCTCTACAGTTACAGTGGTTAGCATGTCAAAGTGGCTATAGCAATCATTCGTGGAGCAAAACTAGTTTGACTGTGGAACATTTGTAATGTTTGTCAAAAGATTATCTAATAACAAACATGAACACATTACTGCAATCAGTGAAGCTGAGAAAGTCATAGTGGGGTCTTGTTAGAACAAACAAGATTGTTTCTATTCATTTTTGCCAACAAATAACTATGAAAATTATTTTTTTTTAAAAACTGAAAATATGAGTTTTGTGAATCTATGAAAGTTGTTTGTTTGTTTGTTTGTTTTCTTAAAGTCGGCAGAGTTTTCTCAACATATCACACTATGGTTTATGTATTTCCTATACACAGTACACTTTCATTTTTTAAAATGTGACACCACAGTGTAAAGTGTAACTAATGACAGAATGCGCTGATGTGCATATCATGTAAATTGCAATCAGAATTTTTTAGTTTCTGGGACGGTAGGACAGGTGCATGCCCCTGTCAAACAACCAGAACATGTTTGACGGTTCTCACTAGCACTAGGAAACCTGAATAAGGTTTTCAGCTTATCATAGGATTTCATGCTTTATATTTTTATGCCATTTTGCTTCATAAAACACCGGTCGGTGTAAGCAGAAGATAAGCCCGTTTAGTGCCATGCTCTCATAAAACAAATAATACGTGGTTTAGCAATGTCTCACTAAAATAAGCAAGGCCATCCTCATCTTACAACAAGTACTTTAATATACTGTAGTAGTAGAAGAGGGAGTTCTCTGAACAACACAGGGGGCTTGGTGGGTAGGTAATGTTTTAACTTGTCATATGACAGAACAAATACGGACGTCTCAAGATTTATAAAGCTATGTAATGTATGTGCAGTTTGTATGACTGTTAGAAACTACTGCAAATGTCATGTAAAACTTTCTGACAGGGAATTTATGAGGCCACTGTATGAATACACCGTTGGTTCAAACGCTCAATAAAATCTCAAAGAATAAATATACGGTATGCATAATACAGTATATCATGGATAGTGAAATATATGGCAAACTTGGAGTGATTGAGATGAGGCCTTAGACTCAATTAGGAGCCACTGAAGTTGCACCAAACAACATTTTCAGCAAGGGTAAAAATACAATGTCAATACAATACAATTGTCACACAGATAAAATGTGTGCTGACCTGCTTCTGTGGACATTTTTGGTTGTTTTTATGTGTAAGGCAAATCTATAAACATCAATTTGCACATTATAGTTGCAAACCTTGTTTTTTTGCCAGGCAACAACTGTCTTTATCTTTTAGAACAAACACCAACCCAGCAGCACAGTTTGCACTCATCTGTTCTTACCCACTGTTAACTGCAACACTGCGAAAAGTTCCATCATTAACACGGAGGAACTGAAATGACCTCTTACGAGAGGCTGTAATAAGTAACCTAAAAGTTACATATATAATAATATTCCAGTTAATTTATTTAAATTAATAATAACTTAATAATCAGCATAAACTAATATTATAATCTGTGCAGTAACCACGGTTACATGGTGGTAGGATGCTCCAAATGAAAAACGGTAACTGTAGCTGGTCTCAGAGGTGAGGTAGCCACCACGAACACCTTCTCTTATACAAAACTGACATCTGCTGGTCACGTACAGTACAAGTGGATGATGAGACATGAATAAAGACAAATGCAATGCAGTTGGACCAATTATAAAACCCTGTCATTTAACATTAGGTAACATGTACATTAAACATGTGTAGTATTAATATAAGAATTGATGTTGTTTTGTTTGTGAAGACCTTCCAGTATTGATTCAGCCATGCTTGTTTTTTTTACAACCTTCAGATTGAAATTGTTTGCTTTTCCTTTGCTGTTACATACACTCTGTTGTACATTAACAGTGTCATATTGTGTACCTTTTCTGTTCTTTCACCATTCTCCAGCATGTGAGATGCATCTTCTAAGTTATTCATAAAGCCCCATTACACCTTATGCATTTTTAATCAGCCAGACATAGCCTTTATGCCATGATATGGAGGCTCGCAATTAATATTTACTGTCCGATTATTAATGTCCTGGACAACTATTAATAACCTGAGAGGTTGGCACATTAAAATCCACCACAGTGCTCAATCTCCAAGGGTCTCTGTCATAAATTTATCATAGTCTAAAGCATGATTTTAATGACTGAGCATATTTCTTAGATTTTAACATTTATTTAAGTCATTAAATATTTTACCTGTTATCACTTGGGCTAAAGTAGCTCTTGGTATGAACCTGGTCAAAAAGGAAAAGAAAAATCAAGTCACTCTGCATAAGGTCTCACTTCATTTGGCCCTCGGTGGATGCTGAGTAGAATATCATTGATTTTCTTTTTTCCACACCATATGTCCTTACCTCGAATGTCGGAGCTGTTCATCACCTTTTTTCCAATATTTGCTCACCATCGTGCCATCCCATCCCTCACCCTGACTTCCAGTGCGTTTAAAGATGCACTTTCAGCAACTGAAGAGAACCCAGACGACTGCACGCTTTGCTTTTTAGAAAGAGAATGGGAGATTTTCTTTGAGTTCAAATCTGAAGCATCAAACGTTTTGTTTTAGGCTGCAGTGTCCAGCTTATTGTTGGAGTTTCTGTTCATATATCGTGTTTAAATTTAAAAGCTTCCACTGTTCGGCAGTGCCCCATGACACACATGCTCGGCTCTTCCTTAACAAGAGCTGCCTTGTCTACTGTCTGCTTCTACCATTTCTTTAATCACATTTACAGCTGTAATACCTGACTGGTGAAGTGACAAGTGATACAGTGGTGATACTGGACAGGAGGGAGCATGTCTGCACTCATGTAGTAAGGACAGTAAAGCACTGGGTTGCACACATTCATTTCCAAAAAACAGTATTACTAGGTAAACATATGTATTATATGCTTATGAGGACTGATTAAAAACAAAAAAAGGAAAAGAAATTATAGAAGATGTAGCATCATGTACACAGTTCTGATCTTCTTTATGGGAAGGTATTGATATCATTCTCGTTATTTCATGGAAGCCATTTTTGACGGAGCTTTGGCGATTGAGTTTCTAGATGGATGTCCTCTATTCTACAAGACACCTGTCTCTTATCTCTCGCTTATCTGTGAGGATCGAAGCATGCAGACTCTTGAATTACCTAGCCATACAATGTCATCTGTTTGTCCCCCAAGTTGGTGTAACCTAACCTTGAAATCAGAGCCACCTAAAATAAATAAATGAAACCCTAATCAAAAATGCTACTCTCCTTTGGATGAGTGTCAAAGGGGAAGGATGATCCGTCCTGATTTGATTTTGTTTCCAAACCACATGATGCATTCGGACAATTAAAATTTCAGCAAGTCATTCGCTGATAGCCCTGTGAGTGAGTGCCGCTGGGCCGGGTCCTGGTTTTGAATTTCTTGCGGTTCGGCCGACACTCTGAGGGCAGGTTATTTATTTTGGCCCGCTGCCACGTCTGAGAAAACCATGTTTCTCTGAGTGTGTGTCTGGAGTCAAAGCAAGGTCAAAAGTGTTCAAAGTCCGTTGAAGAGTCTCGGCTCACTTTGGCACAGACTAGTCTTGCTGTATATTGGGAGCTTTGTCCACCACCACAGCGGTGGGACAACGACAAGTAGTGTTTCTGTCTTTGTATTTAATCCACAGTCTTAGACTCAGTGCAGCATAAAGAAGTGGGTCTGCTACATTCTTATTGTGCAGTTGAAAACATCCCAGTCATGTCCCTTGTTGTTTATTCTAATAGCTATTAACTTTACAAAAACAATACATAAATTGAAAGTGACAAAAATACAAGATAAGCTGCATTTATATCAATGCACTTGTACGTATATGAATATGTCTGACACCTTAGAATAGCACAAGTTAAATGCAGCAACATAAAGTGAAATGTGCAAAGCGTATGTGATACTGCGGTTTGATGAGTTGTTTATCTGTTTTCAGTATGAAAACGTTAAGTAGAATTAAAGCAGTGACTGGATTTGCACATACATTCTCTTCTGTGAGGTAGCTGAGGTACTTCCATTTCAGTGCTATGACTTTCAACAAAGTAGATCCTTTGTACAATACATATGGTGCAATATAAATATGATTTGTTTATATGATATCCTATCTAAAGTATAAAGAATAGGTGAACTTACAACAACAATAGCAGTGAAATGTCACGTATTTGCAATGCTATGTCGCTTCAATGTGCAATATCAGTTCCATACACTGGGGGAAATTATTTGGTCCCTGCTGAATTTGTAAGTTTGTTCAGTTACATAGAAGTGAACAGTCTCTAATTTTTATGGTCATTTTAATCAAGCTAGTTAAGCGAGAAAACATAAAAGTTACAGACTTTACAGATTGGCTGTCCATGTGGTGCACAAATTCCAATCGGTCAGTTAACTAAAGATACTCCCAATCTCGACTCCTTATGTACAGTATATAGAGCACACAGTATATAGTCCACAGAATCAGTTTCTTCCAATCAAGCTTCTTCCACACCATGGACGAAACCAAGATCTGTCAAAGGGTGTCAGGGTTGAGATTGTAGACCTGCACAAGGCCGAAATACGCTACAAGTAACTAAGCAAACTTACAAATTCAGGAGGGGATCAAATAATTATTCCCCCTTACTCTACATATCACCAATATGTAGCTACTTTAGACACCAAAATCTGTCAGCTTGATTGGAATTACACATTGAAAGAACAACAAAAGACACCCTTGTTAAGCATATATACAACACTAGCTTTGTAATATGGATCACTGGGGTTTTTACATGTTGATCTTCATGACACTACCACGTCTACCATATAGCCTGTGATGTTTTCTGTTTATCAATAATTACAGTGGCTAATGACAGTTTCTGAGTTGTAGAGGAGGGCTTCCACTGGAGGGCTTCCATCATACGTGCCAACCCTCCCAATTTTTCCAGGAGAATTCCGAATTTCAGTGCCCCTCCCGAAAATCTCCCGGAGCCACCATTCTCCGATTTTCTCTCGTTTTTCCACCCGGACAACAAAATTGAAAAACCATATCCCAGATTGGCCCAGCCAGCGTCCAGTTATATTTTAGACAGCAAGGAGCAGACAGTGACGTAATTCTGAAGGCTCTACTGTCCAATTTCACAGTCGCTCATTTCCGGTCTACCTGGCTTTCGGAGGACCCAGCCCACTTAGATCCCAAAGGCCGGGTCCTCAGGTAGACGCAGCCTCTGAATTTGGACACCCCGTTGTTGTGGCCGATAAATAAACATTGTAAAATTTCCCCACCCCAACAGCTCTTTTGAATGTCTCCCTAATTCTGAGGTCTCAAGGTTGGCAAGTATGCTGGTGATAAGACTGATAACCTCCACTCAACTGGTATCCGACTACATATAAAGATTAGCAAACTTAGTTATTATGTTTTTTCTTTACCTAACATCATTCACAAGTGGTGAAGTTTAGTATTCGATTAATTCCTAGCTAGTACTCTTTCCCATCCATTTCTTTCTTGTGGTCAACTAAAAACATTTTTTTCACCAATGCCACCAGCGTGGCTTTGTAGGCTGATGCGTAGGTTTTAGTTTACTTCTTTGAAAGTATTGTTTAGCATGAGGGCAGAAAGTTTTCCATAGATAATTAAACAAAAGCAGACTTTCTCGTGTGTGTGTTTTTCTGTCCCTGTGTGTGAAGGCCTCTGCCTGTGTGAGAGATTTGTGTGCACTCACTTGTGCAGTGCTTCACAGCCAGCGCCGCTGTTCAGATAAAATAAAATGAAACTGAATGTGATTAAGATGAAGTCGTCACATATAATCGGCTGTGGCAAACCAACACTGCAGGGAGTACTGCTGTGCTGGGCAATGGACGACCAGATATGGGTGTGCAACAATCCGTGACACTCATTTACTTGGGGGGGTCAGTCCACAATGAGAGTGACAGCAGTGATGATGTCATCAAAACGGGCCCTGGCATGATGTGCTTGAGAACAATGCACAGCTACAGGGGGAATTGTCAATTTAGTACGCAGTGAAGCATTGCAACTCCACTACAGGCTGTGCATAATTCTAAGAAAGAACATGTCTTTTTTTTTAAAAAAGTGTATTGGTTCACCATAAATAATGAAACACAAATGGTGCTGTGTGCCTCCTGGCTGGCTATGCAGGGCTATTTTTGTTTTTCCTCTCCAATGAGTCTTTTCCCCTCCTCTTTGAATTTTAATCTGGAAGAAGCAAAAAGCCACTCTTCAAAAGCAAGTCAACAGGAAATAACTAAATGAGCACTCCTTAAGCATTAAAAACCATCTTGGAACTTTTTGCATGTGTTATAGCATTATTGTCTGATTGTGTGAATAGGAAAGGTGCTCAGGTGAAAGGATAGAGAAATTATAGAAAAATTAAATGACCTAAACAAGTTCACATGCTAAAGGTATAACAGTCAAAGTAATTAATTATATTAAATAAAAATATACGGAAAGAAGTAACCCTTCACTGTTTTGTCTATTAAGGTATCTAAACACACAGCCTGGTTAGAACTAGACACATAGACATAATTATATTGGTTAATACAGAAATACATGCAGTAATATTAATAACAATAAAGCGATTTCACTTCACAGCTTTACAGATTATTGTATAAAGTTTATTACAGTATTAGCATGTAAACTTAAATGATGCCATTAATGTTGCACTTTTAGTGTTTCTAAAGTCGCAATGCTGCCATCAAGTGGAAAACTGTCAACAGTACAAGTTTAATCAATTAAGTTCAAGGAACGTTTGGCCATAGTACTTTTTGTATTTATGAGTTTGTAAGTTTCTAAGCTTATTGTTGCTGTAGCTTTAGGTATCTGTGAGGTATTATGTAGCTGAGTGCCAAGATCAAGAGTTTATAGTTGCGCTAGATGTGAGGGTGCACTGGTGCTTGCTGACACTCTAACATGCTTGCAGTTAGAACGGTAGCATGTTGTAGGAAAGAGCAAACCACCAGCAAGGAACATAGAAAAGTTATTAGCTCTATACAGCAAATATTTTCCAAAAAGGTCAAATATAACTTTGACCTACTGGTGGTGAAAAAGCTGTGTAGGGGATTGTAAATTGCATGTCAAATATTTGTGAGCTTGTAAACTACAAATGAGGAGGACGTACTGGTGCTCCAAGAGCGTTCATCCTCCATGGACACCGTAAATATCTGTGGGAAATTTGCTGTTATCCATCAGATGAAGTAGACAGCAAACATGCGGTAAAAGAAATTAGAGGATTTAATCATCAGACACGACTGATACCTAAGCAGAATTCATACCCAAGATAGGAAATTATGACAGTAGTTCACTCACGAAATGATTTTATTGCAATAATGTATGCTGAATGGCATATATTGTGATTTATCACCCTTTTTAACTGTCTAAAAGTTAAACATTGCAAATATTTATTTTATTCAATAAGATAAATTTTGCATTTTCACATATTTTGAATCTAGCTGTGTTTATGACCATTTTCAGAAGATCTTTTTATTTTTATTTTAATGGTTTGTTTAGCCACTTAACACTGAACTATGAATCATTCAAGCATACAAAGCACCTAACTCAAGAGATGAATCAGTGTTGACAAAACATTGATTCATCCCTTGAGTACACTTAGCAAAGAACCCATTTTAAATTGTATCTTTAGGCACTTTGTTACCAGCATAACAAAGTAAAACACATACGATAACACATTATCCTTTGTTATCACGTTTATGAAAAATGTCAAAGACAACACTGTTTATAAGGCACAATAATCTATGTTTGCACCGACAAGAGCTATTAACTCACTCGACATATCCTGAAATAGTGTGCAGTGTGACCTTAAAACATCTGGGGAGCTTGGATGAGAGGAGGACTGAAGAAGAAGTGGCAGGCCTTAAAAAAACATCTACAGCAGATGAACAGCATCTATATTATTTTAGCCAGTGGTGTCAAAACCAATGCAAAAATGAGTTCAGGCTGTGCCGAAGAATAAAAGTGGTCATACCAAATATCGACTTTTCAAACTCTTTAGAACTGTACAGACTCTATTTTGCTTTATTTACTCCATGTACGATTTAATTAAGCACCGCACCCATTCTCCATTTTACTTGCAAAATGTAAAGAAATGAGGGATATTCAAGGCATTTGCACAGTAATGTGCAAAAACTCTCAGTTATGGTAACAACTCTAGGCGATGGTGGCCACATACTGCCTCTAATAAGGATGGGCTAGATGCAGAAAATATGTTTAGTGCAGGGATGAAAACAAGGTTGCATCAGATGTGCATTTTAATCTTCTCTGACAGCCAAGTAAAATACACATTTAAGGCCATGTGTTGAGATAAGGCCATGAAAGATTCATTGAAATCTAAAATTTCATGTCCTAATTCATAGCTTATTTAAATGGTGACCCAATTAGTAACACTTTGCTAAAGAAGAACATAACTAATGGCATCATTCTCCAAAAGGATACAGAGTTCAACCTGCAGAGGTCACCAAAACTCTGTCAAAGAAAATCCAGAGAAGATTGGCTTATTCTAAATGAGGTTAAAATGTTTCCTTAAAAAAAGAGATCAATCTTTTTAATAATACCAATATCACCAGTTATTAAAGTAAGATTAGAAATTAAGGCATTCTGTACATCTGCTGTTATCCTTTGCTTGAAGGAAGGGTGCAGGAAGGCTTATGATAAATCCCCATAGTAAGTCACAAAAATTCAAGAAATAAACACGAATTCCTCAGGAACATTTTAGTGCTTGACTGCATTGAAATGATAACAGCATCTTTGTGAGCTAGTCTTCATCGTAGCCATTATACAGTAGCTCTGTCTAGTGGGTGCGTAGTGGGCAAATGAGATGAACTAAAGGTCTTTGCTTTTAAAGTACGAGAAATTAACTGCAAGCTGTCAGAGAGACTATAAGCCTGATTGCACTTTGAACCAGACAACATGACAATGAGCATCCACAAAAAAGAACATAACCTTTCATTTAAAAGATCAGCTTTTTCTACTTCATTGGTCTGACGACACACACTCTCTCTCTCACACACACAAGTATATCTTTAAAAAAGGCCTAAAAACATCTAAATCAGTTGCAGTAATAAGAAATCAAATCTGTCTGACAATCTGTACTTTGTATCCAGTTAATAAGGACTTTAGAGCAAACATCTTCAGCTATGGATACCCCTATTTGCAGTACCTGAAGTGTATCAGCTCAATCTAAAAATCAAATTTTATTGAAGAACTAAGTAGATCAACCCAGAGGTTTGAGCAGATAATGTAACTGGTAATAATCACCACATAATCGAATGAGTTCATCATTTTAAGCTGTAGAGGATCTAGTCGGTTTACATTCTTTTCAACAGAGATGTTCATTACAGTTGTGCTTCTAATTACTCTGCATCTCAGCAAAGTATGTAGCCCTACTGAGTTCACTGTCTATTCTTCCCATTGTCACTAAGGCTGATTTTTTTTGATAAGTCAAGCACCAAACACAACCTTTGAAAAAACGATAGCTAAAGAGACAGCCACTCCACTGAGGTACATGTTTTAGTTCATTGTTCATAGTTTCTGTGAGCCGAGTGTCTGCTTGAAATTTGTAGGCTATGAATACAGGCCATAAAGAGCTACTGTGTTGGTACTTAAATATACTTGATTATTGAACCCAAATCCTATATCACCCAAACTTGGCCTGTTTCTCTGAATATAAAACACCACACACATCCCTGTACTTGTGTGTTATATCATTCTAGCCTTTCAAAACAAAATATTAGTGATAGCAAGTCAAAATTCTTTCCATTAATCAATGTTTTTTGCTCTATCATATACAACTGAAACCATAAAAACACTGTGTGCAATGCTTCCAACTTTTGAAGGATAGCTGTTTAGTGGAGCAAAGCAACCACCAGATGTTCAGAGGAATAGCAGTTCAGCATCAAAATAGTTTACATAAACACAAGACTAATCATACTAGTGGCTCTTTGAAGCTGTAATTGTGTGGATGCTTTAAGCATCCACACTATTGAGTTCCTGTTTCTCTTTTTTCTTTATTGTGTGGATGCTTTAAGCATCCACACTATTGAGTTCCTGTTTCTCTTTATTCTTTATTATTATTGTGTATTACTTATATATGTTTTAACAAGCAACAAACACACAACACATAATACTAGTACTAATAACTAAATAAAAATCCAAAAAGTAAAAACCAGAAAAATACACCGCTAAATTTTTAATTATAGTTCAAGCTCACAAGAGCAGAAGTCTGACCGATCAGTCACAAGGTCTAACTCATATTCAGAAATTAGTTACAATCCTACCTAATGACCAATCGTGACCAAATAAGGGCAGGGGAATACGTTCCTCTCCTCTACCCATCTAAACCATCAACACATCCAACAAACACTCACTAACATCACCTAACACACCATCAACAAATTCACTTACTACCACACCAAACACACAGCAAGACACAAAAGCACAACAGAGCAGAAAGAAATGCAGCAAATAACTTTACTGCCCAGCCCAGCTCAACACTCTTACCAGAAATCAAACCAAATTATCATGATAATTGATGAGGCACACTGAATTTTTACACCTTTCCCGCCACCATAAAAAACAAGAGTGCGGAGAGCTTCTGTTTACAACACGCCAACGAGCAAGCACAAGAAAGGCACACAAGGAAATAGATATTGCACAGCCTGCCTATTTCTCAATCGTTATATGACGCTCCTCACTCAAAACAAAATGCAACACCATAATTTTCCTAAACCGTGCTATAAATGTCAAAGATACCAGAAAGGAGCATGTGTAGAGAGTTGGTGTCACATTATATACACCCTCTGTTCTATTAGGTACCAACGAAGAGATAATGATGAAGCCATGAATGTAAAGCGAGTTGGGATTTACTAATCCCAAGAAAATATTTGGAGAATCATAAAGCAAACACAAGTTAACCCAAGAGCTTAATTAACTATTAGAATATGAAAAATTATTAAGAATAATGTTTGCTTCTATGCACTGAACATAAACATTAATACTGAGTATGAAGAGGAACGCCCTGAAAGAAAATCCTGGATCTTGCCCCTCATCAAATACAACTGTCTTTTCTTAACTCTTTAAAATCTAATTATACTTCGTTCTGAAATGTGAGGAGGTGAGAAAAAATCATCGAGCAAAATATCCAAATATAAAAAAATTTAACTAGCCCAAACCCATAATCACAGAATACAAATATAAGTAACACAATTAAGGAAAACCACACTTTGCACAAGAGGACCCTTCCATCAACATAAATCCAATTCAGATTCACCAGTCCAAATTTATTAAGTTTTATTAAATACTTATAGAATGAAAGATCCGATTACGACATCACATTTCTAAGAAAGCTTTTAAATCGGCTTCTTTCTCTTCTCTCTCTTCTCGTCTTTCTCTCTCTGCCCACCAACACCCGACAACCTACCGACACAAAACCACACAATCAATACACGACACCAACACTGACACGGAAATTTTGAGGACTGGAGGAAGTAAGTTTCCGTGGTCTCTGTGGAAATCCAACAAAGTCAATATGTGACCTAGGGGCGTAGCCTCTGCGGAATTTAGAGAATCACACCAATAAAATCCGAGTAGTTCTTTCCACAGGTTTGCTGTAGAATTGAATGATTAATACTTTGTACTTTTTTCTTTCCCGCCCAAACAGGTTATTTGCACACACCACCGCTGACCAGAGAGAAATTGGAGAAGATCACAAGGATTTTTGCAGTCTAAAATTCTCATAAGTGGACGAGCTCACCCCCAGAAACAAATGACCATAAATTCCTAACAACGGTGAGGACAAAGGGCCTTTCCTTTAGAACCCTCAAAAAAGCCTAAGTCCAATTCATTCAGGAACGTCTCATTCTCTCCCCCGTTTGTTCAAGAACAAAAGAGAGTAGTAAAATTGAGTGGAAAGAAAGAATTTTGAGATTTGGGCATCTTCTAAGTGTGATCGAAGCCACAATATATCATTATTGAAAATTTGTGACAAATTTAAGAGATATGATGGTATTAGACATGGGTAAGTACGCTTGTGATCTCGAAAATATACCGGAACAAGCCTCAACTTTAGGTGGATCTTAAAGCAGTCTCGCTTCGAATCTCCCAATATGCAGATGCATAAATTGTCACTTAATACCTAGAGAAGCGCGGCCCACATACGGTTCGATATGGCATGGCTGGAGATAACCCGTGTAGGTAACGTATTTGTCAGAGGATGGCCGTCTACACTCTCACAGACCAAATCCATGAACGTCTGTGGAGTATTTTAGATTTCCCTTCGAACTAAGACACGCTATCTCTCTTCTAGCATTTTGTAGCTGGTTATATCGCTTCCTTAGGAAGAACCGCCCAGAGAATGAAAGGCGCCTCCCCTTTCACGACCTTTGTATTACAGAAATCCAGCCGTGATTTTGAACAAACTCTCCATTGACTTTATATGGAGAGTTTTCCGACATTGTGTTGGTCTGAGGAGATTTGCGAAAGTTCTATGAATACCACAACAATGATAGTGACATTTTCTGAAAGCCAGCAAAAATACCTACGTTTTGATGTATAATTTGTGGAAGTTGAGTGAAAATTGAGCAAGTAGCAAGAAGTTGTTCGGACATGAAGTGAAAATTGCAAAACCTTCAGTGACACACTGGAAGCCAAGAGCATAGCAACCATAACAACGCATGTATTTTGTGAAAAATCACAATTGTGCAACTCAAAACTTTAAGAGGCATAAAAGTAAAACAGTAAAAGATTTGAAAAAGCTGAATCATACCTGAATAGCCCAATAATTTGTGAACATTTTAAAATTTGAATGGTTGTTCTAGGCGAAAGTATGAGGAAGTAGTTAAGTTTCAAAAACAAGCAAAATTTAGCAGAATTTTGGAAGTTTTCCATTCATTTCAATGGGACAAATTAAAGGAAAAAAGTGGAATATTTTAAAAAGTATAATAGCAAAAAATAGCAAAAATCATAGCGATCATTAGCAGAAATAGCAGAATAGTTTAAAATTTGAACGGTGAAAATCGGCTGAAAATTGTGGAAGTAGTTAAGTGCCAAAAAAGCACAAAAAGTGGCAACTAGAATAATATAACTAGAAAAATTTGCATTTCCTGCGAAAATGCAGTGTGGATGCTTAAAGCTGAAGCTGTATGCAAAAAGTAGCTGAAAAAGCTGAAAAGTTGCAGAAATTGTAAAAACTTTGCAGAAGCAAAAGAAGTTTGCTAAAATGGAATAACTTAGCAGAACTGCAATATCTTAGAGGAAACATAATACTTGGCAGAAATACAATAGCATAGCAGAATTTAGCAGAAATATTGTAACTTACCAGAAACATGATAACTTCTCAAAAATACAAGAATTTAGGAGAAATAGTATAAGATAACAGAAAGAATATATTTAGCCAAAAATACTTAAACATTACAGAAACACTATGATTTAGAAAAATAGTACAACAGAGCAGAAATATTGTGATTTACCAGAGACACTGTGATGAACTATGAATATTGTAATTTTAAATTAAGACTGTTTTAGCACAAATATTATAATTTGGCAGAAATACTATAATTTAGCAGAAATACTATATTAAGCACAAATCCTATAAAAAGCAGAAATAGTATGATTTAGCACAATAGTAATAAGTTAAACAGAAAAATGGAAAAGCAAAATGGACAGCTGAAAAAATGCTGAACATGCTGAGGGTCCCTCAAATATACTTGTTAAATGAAAAAAATCAGCAAAAAAAATATATAACAGCCACACAATCAGAAATATGATACACATGAGGAAACACACATGACACAGAGAGACACACACACAAGATCCAATTCAGTCAACCAGTCTAAATATATTGAATTTGAATCTTACAATGAGATCATCCCATTAAAAGGCTCTCTCTCATCTCTCTCTCTCTGTCACACAAACACAACACACACACACACACACACACACACACACACACACACACACAGGAGAGAGAAGTAAGTTTCTAGGTCAGCCTGGGAGCAGCTGAATTTGAATCCACCAATCAGAGAGGCTGTGCACTTTTCCCTACCAAAACAGGTGCTTCTGTTTACACACGCGCAGCACAGAGAGACACAGGATTATTGCAGTCTATTTCTCATAGTGAGACTCCCCTCAAACAAATGACCAAAATTTCCTAACTGTAGGGGCTAGAAGGGTCATTCTTACACCGTTTTGTTCAGAAGAGATGGGGGAATCTTCAAGTGTTGACAATTTATCATTAAAATATGAATTTTTAGAGATATATGACGTGGATGACTTGTTGACTTAGAAGCCACGAATTCCCCAATATGCAAATTTGAATGCCTGAGGACACATACATGATTGGCTGGCTGGGAAGCTGTGCAGGCCCTGATTTGTGGATTTGAATTCCTCAGCCCTCAGATATGATTGGCTGGCTTCGAAGCCATGAAGGCCCCAATATGCAAATTTGAATGCCTCAGGACACTATATGATTGGCTGGGAAACCGTGCAGGCCCTGATTTGAAAATTTGAATTGTCTCAAGTCCTCACAGAGGATTGGCTGCCTGGGGACCTGGCAGAAATATATAGAAATACTATGATTAAGCATAAATACTACATTTAGTAGAAATACTATGTTTTAGCACAAATACTATAAAAAGCAGAAATACTATATTAGAACAAATATATAAAGCAGAAATACTATATTCAAATATATATAGCACAAATCCTATAAAAAGCAGAAATACTATATTAAGCACAAATCCTATAAAAAGCAGAAATACTATATTAAGGCACAAATCCTATAAAAGCAGAAATATATGATTAGCACAATAATAAGTAAACAGAAAAATTATAATAGCAAAATGACGTTGAAGGCAAAATGCTATGAACAGCAGGTCCTCAAATAGTACTGATTTAGCAGAAAAATATATCTTAGCACAAGAGAAATATAACCAGCACACTAATTAGCAGAATATGTACACATAAGCATTGAAACACACATGCACAGAGGGACACACAAACACAGGCTCTAATCCAGTCAACCAGTCTAACTATATTCAATTTAAATCCTACAATGACATGCTGCCAAATAAGGGCAGGGTCCTCTCTCTCCCACTAAACACACACACACACACACACACACACACACACACACACACACACACACACACACACAGACACACAGGAGAGAGAAGTAAGTTTCTAGGTCAGCCTGGGAGCTGCTGAATTTGAATCCACCAATCAGATGGCTGTGCACGTTTTCCCGCACCAAAACAGGTGCCTTTGTTTACACAGCGCAGCACAGAGAGGACACAGGATTTTGCAGCTCTATTTCTCATAGTGAGGACTCCCCTCAAACAAATGACCATAATTTCCTAACTGTAGGGGCTAGAGAGGGTCATTCTTACACCGTTTTGTTCAGAAGAGATGGGGGAATCTTCAAGTGTTGACAATTTATCATTAAAATATGAATTTTTAGAGATATATGACATGGATGACTTGTTGACTTAGAAGCCCGAATTCCCCAATATGCAAATTTGAATGCCTGAGACACATATATGATTGGCTGGCTGGGAAGCCGTGCAGGCCCTGATTTGTGGATTTGAATTCCTCAGCCCTCAGATATGATTGGCTGGCGAACAGAAGGCCCCAATATGCAAATTTGAATGCCTCAGGACACTATATGATTGGCTGGGAAACCGTGCAGGCCCTGATTTGAAAATTTGAATTCTAGTCCTCACAGAGGATTGGCCTGGGGACCTGAGATTTGAATACATGATAGTAACCATTTAGTAGAATACTTAGCACAAATCTATAAGCAGATTAAATTAGCAGATACTTATTAGCCAACCTTAAAGCAATATATTATAAGCAAAATACTATTTAGTAGAAATACTATGTTTTAGCACAAATACTATAAAAAGCAGAAATACTATAATTTAGCAGAAATACTATATTAAGCACAAATCCTATAAAAAGCAGAAATACTATATTAGGCACAAATAGTATAAAAAGCAGAAATACTATAATTTAGCAGAAATACTATGTTAGGCACAAATCTATAAAAGCAGATAAATAGCTATATTTAGCAGAAATACTTATATAGAAATAAAGTCGAACTATTTACGAAATAATCTTATGACACAAATGCACGAGGGACCACACACATAATATAGTAACTATGATTTTAGCATACGAATTAGATCATATAAACATTTTAGCCGGACAAATTTACAAATATGGAGGCATATTGAAACATCAAATGCAAGAGGGACACACAAACGACAGGCTCTAATCCAGTCACCAGTCTAATACTCATTAACTACAATGACATGCTGCCAAATAGGCAGGGTCTTCTCACCCTCTTCCTTCTAACAACACACACACACACACAAACACACAACACACACACACACACACACACACACACACGACACACACACACACACACACACACACACACACACAAGAGACGCGAAAACTCACCAGACAGATGCGTACTTTCCGCAACAGGTGCACCCTTTTTCACGAGCAGAGAGGTGCAGTTTATTGCAGTGCTATTTCTACATTAGTGCGACTCCCCTCAAACAAATGACCATAATTTCCTAACCGTAGAGGCTAGAAGCGGTCATTCAGTACATCCGTTTTAGTTCAGAAGAGATGGGGGAATCTTCAGGCTGTCTAATCAAGTTATCATTAAACATAGAATTATTAAAGATATTTGACTTGTAATCACTTAACTGAGTAGAGGCGAAGCAAAAACTGCCTTGACTTGCCCTCAAACAACGCTTTTAACTCTAAATCTATTTGGAGTATCAAATCATTCTTTCACCGTAAGAGACAGCAGGCTTTGGTGAACAGTCATGGAAATTTTCAGGCTCTGTGGAAATCCATCAAAAAGAAGTTATGACGAGAGAAAAAAGTGGTTCATTTCCACAGTTTGAAATCTGAAGAAATCTGAGCGAAGGACAAATTTCCTACCCTCAAACAAGTCCAACTCATTTCAGAACGGTAATAGGTGAGAAAGAAATTCTTGAATTGTGAGCGTCAGGAGTGTCTGAAGATATCGGGGACAAGCCTCATGTCTTAACTTTGCTTCGTTAAGGAGATATGACATTGAAAATGCCTCTCATTAGAGAAATCCAGCGGTGATTTTGAACAAACTCTCCATTGACTTTATATGGAGAGTTTCTGGACCATTGTGTTGGTCTGAGGAGATTTGCCAAAATTCTATAAATCCCACAACAATGATAGTGACATTTTCTGAAAGCCAGCAAAAATACCTACGTTTTGATGTATAATTTGTGGAAGTTGAGTGAAACATTGAGCAAGTAGCAAGAAGTTGTTCGGACATGAAGTGAAAATTGCAAAACCTTCAGTGACACACTGGAAGCCAAGAGCATAGCAACCATAACAACACATGTATTTTGTGAAAAATCACAATTGTGCAACTCGAAAACTTTAAGAGGCATAAAAGTAAAACAGTAAAAGATTTGAAAAAGCTGAATCATACCTGAATAGCCCAATAATTTGTGAACATTTTAAAGTTTGAATGGTTGTTCTAGGTGAAAATATGAGGAAGTAGTTAAGTTTCAAAAACAAGCAAATTTTAGCAGAATTGCTGAAGTTTCCCATTCATTTCAATGGGACAAATTAAAGGAAAAAAGTGGAATATTTTAAAAAGTATAATAGCAAAAAATAGCAAAAATCATAGCGATGTTTAGCAGAAATAGCAGAATAGTATAAAATTTGAACGGTGAAAATAGCATAAAAATTGTGGAAGTAGTTAAGTGCCAAAGAAAGCAGAAAAAGTGGCAACTAGAATAATAATAATAAAGAATAAAGAGAAACAGGAACTCAATAGTGTGGATGCTTAAAGCATCC
>NW_024582754.1:5000-10876 GCF_018398535.1 Haplochromis burtoni
TCATTTCCTGTAAAAAAAACAAACAACATAAATAAAAAAATAAAATAAACAAAATGCATAGAAAAATGATACATAATTATCAAAGTATAAAAGAATATATAATATATAATAATATAACAAGTCTGTGTATTAGAATATTTATTTGTATCATATGTGTAAATATTAGGTTGTATAAATAGTCAAAACATCTATATAAGAAGAGCTAGACAGGTGTAGGAATTATTAAGCATTTGCATCCTCCTACTTCCTCTTATGAACAAAACTTTGTTTTTGTTGGGTCCCCCCCCCTTTCATTTCTTTATGAGATGTTTATTTTTTCATGTGACTTCTCTTCATTTACCTCTAATTTATTTTGCATTAATATCAGTCAATTTAATAGTTTTCTTGTCCCCCATCAGCTTACTACTATCCTGCTTTAACACAGGTAATACATTTTCCATGAAAGTCAATAAAGTCTTATCTTTTACAGGTAAAATGGCCTGTATTTGTATAGCGCTTTTCTAGTCCCTAATGACCCCAAAGCGCTTTACACAACCAGTCATCCACCCATTCACACACACATTCACACACTTTCACACACTGGTGATGGCAAGCTACATATTTTCTGTAGGAATTTCCTTGATGACTAACTACTGACTACTAGAGATATTATTAACTTGTTTTGACCAGAAAAACAAACTCAAGGCCAAAGAATTGTCCTGAATGCCAAACTGGAAAAACAGGAATAACAAACTTCAAAAACACACACACACACATATCATCAGCTATTATATATGCAAAGTAGTAGTCATAACAACAAAAGGGGAACACTGTCAAAAATCAAGTATCAACCCATGACAACTTTTAATTAATGCCCCAATACAAAATGACACACTGATTATAACAAGTAAAACCTAAGGCACCTACAATAACCTGACAACTTTTATGTTAATGTAACGATACTGTAAATTAATTTTGGCCTTCAGCACTGAACAACTAAAATGCATCATCATCTCTATCTGGGATCATTTTATTAAACACTCTTTTTATATTGTTTAAATAATTTTAGCAAACTTTAGCAAAAATGCCTTAATTTACCATGGAAGTCACAGTATTCAGAGAAAAAAAACAACTAAATTTAAGTATATTTTATTAAGCAGGCATTTATGTATTTTCATAAGTATCAATAATGTAATCAAGAAAGCATTTTGTGTCTGATATGGAGGTGAACTGAGGGCACATTTAGCAACTCAAAGCCTGCCAGTCCTCTTGCTACATAATCCACACAGTCTAATTATTAACCACACCTAAGCATGGTGTGTCAGCCACTTGAGATTTGAGGTTTTCTGTTGAATTTTTAAATGGATTATTTTGTGTAACATGCACAAATTTTACATCACTGATGATTGCTTTTGGATTAAATTGTTTTTGGGGTTTTTTTAAATCATGAATGCTGAAATTTGGAAGAACAATTTTCAAAAGCCAAAACTCACAAAATGTGATTCCACAGAGTTAAATGTTGTTGGGGGTTTTTTCCCCTCATTATTTCATAGCATAGTTCTGTGTAAGACTTGAACGGCAACTAAAAGAGGTGGTGGTTTAGAGGAAACAGAGGTCATGATAACCCCAAACAAACAAACAAACAAACAAACAAACAAACAAACCACAACAACAAAAAAACCCAAAAACATAAAAATTAAATGGGGTCAGATAATTGAACAAAATAAGTAAAAAACATAAAAACCACCTACTTAAGTTCATTGGATGCTTTGTGTCATTTTGTGCAGAAACTACACGAGTTTGAAAATGAATTTTCACAGCCAAATGAGGATTAAGACTGGGTTTGAGGTTTTATAGTATCTTATGTTGTTGGTTCTCAGCTTTAACCATCTTCTAAAAACAAAAGCTACAAGGGTGACTGACCTGAAAGCAGATGGCGCACACATCATTGTGCTCCTGCAGCTGCTGAGCTGTGGCTCTGGGCAGGGAGTTGATCTTCTTAGCTGCTTCCTGTCTGAGCAGGAAGCTCCTCCAGCCAGACTGAGCTCTGAGCCAAACGTTAAAATATGAGTGGATGATAATGACGGAGGCACCCATCCAGCTCCACTCTCCAAAGAGTGACTCCCAGGTGCCATAAGCCACCACGCACAGTGCCACAACAAACTCCAACACACGGCTGACAGCGTTCACCCAGTAGATCACTTCGTCCAGGCTCTCAATTGGGTCGCTGCGAAACAGCTCCACCATGAAGAGGGAGTAGATCAGCATAGTGCCTGTAACCTGGAATAAACAGTCAGTCTTTTACATGTGCAAGTCAGCAGTCATCCTCCTCTCCCTGTATAAATCTACAGCTTCTGCCATGTTAACAGCTTCTTTGTTTTTCAGTTTGTGAAGGTGACCTTACGTTGTCTACTAAATGCCTTTTTCTATTTATGACTATAGGAGGTGTCACATTAGTGTTACTGCACAGGTGTACAGAAACAGGATGATATCACAAAAAACAAACAAAAAGGTATTAACTATGTAGACATGCACTACATCTGACCTCCAGTGGGTGGAGCCAAAGTCATAAAATTTCTCACATTCAACAGTGCATTGCTGGGACATGACTACACACATTTACAACTGGAACTAAATGGCAACAGTAGTAGTCCTGTTTTAAATGTCACAGTAATTAACGCCAGTGATTTAAAAGCATATAAATAAACTAACCCTGTATTTCAGTTTCTGGAATATCTGTTACCACAGCTGCATTTAAGATTGCTTCCTGAATGTATTCATAACTTAAAACACACTAAAAAGAGAGAGCGAGAACATAAATACTTCCTACCTGAAGGGATGTAAGCATGCAGCTGGATACTAGTATGAGGAGCCAGAAATCCATGTGGAAGAACTGGGAGATCTTGTAAGCCATAAACACTGGGAAAACCAGGAGAAGCAAACACATGCTGAGGCCACGGAAGTGTTTCCACAGACTCCTAGAAGCACATATGAAGGAGAAATTAATGAAATCGGGAATAAGCTTAAAAAAGAAAAAACACTGTTGCTGCTCTTACCCGTTTCGTGATGCACCCAGTGCGAGAATAACTGGATCTGTTATTTCTATCATTGACTGCAGGGTTGAGGTCACCACGATGAAGAGGATGATGCTGAGGAGGAAGGTGCGCTGCAGTGCTTGCATATCCAACAGGCCTGTCTGAATGGCGAGGAGGAGCAGAGTGACGCCCTCAGTCACACCTCTGAGAACAAAAACGATCAGGAATTAAGATTAAATAAAAATAAAGGAGGTATAGCACAGAGATACAGCTTACATTATCAGTTACCTGTGCATGACATTCTCGTTCTGAACAGCGGCAAAACCTCCCAGGTAAAACTTGCATAGATTGAGCAGCCCCAGAGCCAGATAGGACACCATGAAGGTCAGACCCAAAAGAGAGTATGGTGTTGCACAACATTCAGAGACACTGTAGGATTCAAGCAAATGAGAAACCGATGATGTTCATATTGTCAGGATTAAACATACACAAAATGAAGGGAATGTAATTAACACCTTCACACCTTGTGAGGAGGAAGAACATGATCCCATGATGGGTTATTGAGGTGCCAGCGGACATGATGTCTGAGCACAGCTGGACAATGAATAGAATAAACCAGAAGACGCTAAAGAGGACTGGGACAGCAAACTGGTTCCACAGAGAGATTCCCACACCCAGAAGTCTGTACAGCTCAATTACCTGAGGAAAGGAAACATGATAAAGTCCGGAATGTTAAAAAACAAAACAAAAAAACAAACCCACAGATTTTTACATTTATATTGTTCATTAACTGATTGTTTTCCAGTCTAGTATATAATCAAGAAAACCAAAGACATAATTTAGAAGTTTAGTATACTTAATAATAACCAAATAAGAGGTGATTTTGTCGACAGAAGACAAAAACAGTCCAGTATGAAATACGAAAAATAAAAAAATTAGAATATCAGAATAAGAGAACCTCCAGGTGAAGCAGCTCAGAGTAGGCAGCCCTTGCGAGACGGTATGGCACAAAGATATTTGACAGCAGGAACACGGCGATTCCCACTCCAGTCAGGCCCATGGAGAAAGTGTTGACCGTTAGCAGCGTGGCATGAGGCGTGGCGCAAAGTCGAGCCAGCAGGGGGAGCATGTGAGCAGAGAACAACCACACCTTTTTGGTCTTCATCAAGAAGGCACACAGTGTGCTGAGAATAATCTGACCTGGCAGAAAGTAACAGTACAGCTTCACAATGGCGAACCCTTAAAAAGTAAATACAACAGATGCTTCCTGCATTATTTTACAACTGATTACAGTTTTTGAGGAATTTAAGGAGAACTTTGATTTGTTAAATCTGTAACACCTGTGACAGGCTTCAGCAGGCCCTAAACTGGATAAACTGTTCGCTATGAGAAGTGGCTTTAATTCACAGATTTCTTTTAATGTAACATTAAATAATCCAGTTTTCACATATGGCGTTATTTTTGTGCCACTATTCTGAGTGCACGTAAAAAAAATTTGCAGGTTCAAGTGTTGCATTTTCAGGAGAAATTTATTTTGAGCGAAGAAAAGCTAAATTTGAGTCAACAAAATTCATAGCTGCGTGCAAAAAATGTATTTCAGACCTTTTTAGAACGTAGGCCTATAGGAATTGAAAGCTTTCTAATGAACTTTCTAACTAATTACATACATGGTTTAGTACTCACTAGTCATTGCAGAGACAAATCTGTTGAAGGCCAAAGAATCACGATACACTGCTCCTTGATAACCGTACTGTAGCTCTTCATGAACATAATCCCTATAAACCAAACAGAAAAAAAATCATTTTACAATCACATGTAAACTGCATGCTTTTGTTTAGAGTTACCCCTCATGTCTTTATACTTTGCTATAAAAATGGGAAACAGGTGCAGCAGCTTATTTTAACATGTGCAAACAGTATATCAGGCAACAACAGACTTTATACAATTTGAGCATTAAAAATCAATATTTGGTGTGACTGCCTTTATTCATCAACAGTCTGAACTCTAAGACAGGCTTTCTCATCATTTCCTAAAGTAGTCTTCAGGAAGAGTTCTCTAGGCTTCTTGGAGGACATTTCAAAGCTTTTCTGGATGTTGACTTTTTTTGGGGGTTCAAGTTACAATTTTATCAATTTTGACAAGATCTCCAGCACCACTGACTGAAAACCATGACAGAGTCTCTAGAATATTTCACAGATGGCTGTAGACGCTTACCTCTCAACTGACTCCCTCTGTGCATACTAATTATTCCATAATACCCGTTGCCACTAAAGTCCCATTCTTGTGTCATACCTAAGCCTTTTCTCCCTGTTTTGCTTCCTTAAGAATGGCTTCTTGACAGCCGCTTAAACCATTTTTGATGAGGGTTCATCAAACAGTACATTGAAGGGTTATGCTATATCTCACAGGTGCTGTTTCAGATCTTTGCTTGATTTCTTTTTGTACAGTTCTTAATGACATGACTTTTAGAAATTGTCACTTACTGCATCATTTGTCCAGTTCCCTCATCTTTTTTAAGAACACACTGCACACCATACTGAGATATACGAAGTGTTCCCATAATAACACTTTGACAATAACCATATGTGCCTTTTTTAAATGTCTGAATGATTCATACGTCAGCGTTAAGTGGCGGCACAAACAAACACATTCCTCTGAGAATGGTCAAATACCAGGAATGAAAAATGAGTGGTAATGCAGCCGATGTCCAAAAACAAACTTTGAAAAACCTCAAGAAAGCATGGAGAGCTACTGCTAAAGACTGCTTTAAAAATACAAGAAACTCTTTAGAAGGAAAAAGGAAGTAAAATGTAAATAAGTGAGAGGACACTCAAGACTTTTCCATAGTACTATAAAAAAAAA